>NW_027186352.1:29092667-29111098 GCF_028583685.1 Petaurus breviceps papuanus
AAGGAAGGAAGGAAGGAAGGAAGGAAGGAAGGAAGGAAGGAAGGAAGAAAGGAGGGGGTGATAAAGATATGGAGGTCATAAGGAAGAATAGGGAAAGAGGAAGGACTTCTTACTTGAAAGCCTCTATTGGAGATTTACATTCTCCACATACTTTCCACATTAAATTTATGTTTTCCATGTGTTTATGATAAAGAAACGAATCTCTGTTTATCACCCTATGTGTCTTCAAAGAAGGTGGGAGTATGTTGTAAGGAGAGGGCTACCATTTGTGCAAGGGTTGAATGAAATGGCCTCTGAAGTTCTTTGTAACACTGAGATTCATCTTTTTCTTGAAAGCTATTGACTAAATGATAAATATTATGGGAAATGAGAATGATACCTTTTAACGATAATGGTAGACAAAATTTCAAGCTTTGTTTTACAAAACAAACTCTCAGTCTTTGTAGAACATTATCAAATGTTGTCATCTGTTTAATGCTGCTATTAACCCATTGACAAATAATCACTGGAATACCATAAGATACCTTGGCTTACCACAATCCACTTTACTGAGGGGGATTTCACTAAACAGGACATCTGTTTAGTTCTCTATTATGGAGATTTTTAAAAATCTAACTTTTATGTGCACCTGGGCATTCACTATAGGCAAGCAGATGGCAACTCAATTTAAATGTTCCTTCTCAAGTCAAACAATCATTAGCTTTGCATTTTCATTTTTCTCTCCTTTTTTTCTGTTAATGTTCAATATAACATTTAGTAGGAAATGACAATAGGGAGAGGCATGGTACTTCAGACTGATTTTGTTCCCTTCAATCAAAAGAAATAATTAGTAACTGACATTTTTATAACAGACTTCATAATGTACATTATGTCATTTTTCCTAAAGTTTGGACCATAGATGCTCTTCTTTCATGGTCCATTTGAAATAACTCCTGCAATTTCCTGGGAAGGTATTAAATATTGCTAAGCTGGCAAAATGAAGGCTGTTACTGAAAGTTGCAATGGTCTCCAGCTTTTACTCTGGCTTGGTAAGATAGGGGAAGCACATAGTATAAGGCAGTGGGTCAGTCCTCTTCATTTCCATTGGCAATGGCGCCAATGACTATGGTCCATGCCCAAGACTGAGTAGCAAATGGTTGTCCTGTTGTTTGGTCAGATCGATTAGGCCAGCTCTTCTAGTGTGAATAGACAGTAAATGAGGGTTTGGAAACTTCCAGGGCATAGGAGAGCCATTTTTAGGAGGACATTTGCAAATATAGGAGTATTTCTTTCTTGTTTCAGTATAAGTAGACATTGCTAAAATTTAGGCTTTTTCAGATTAGAAGACCTTGTGATGGGAGTTATAAGCCAAATATCTGTAGCAATTTAAGAATTATAATCCATGTTTTCTTTAGAAAACCATGTAAGGCAGTAAGATTATATCTATTGTAAAGCATGAAGAAACTGCGTCTTTGGAAAGAGAAATGACTTCCCAAGATCAAATAACTAGTAAATACTTGAACTAGGATTCGAAGCGAAGTCTCTCTTATACTAAGATACCATAAATAGCATCTAATATAAATCCCTATTTTACGGGGGAGAAAACTGAGGTTTCACATAGTAAAGTATCCACATAGTATTTGAATAACATGGGACTTTAAGAAATGCCTTTGTATTATGTATTCATGTGTCTTTCAACTATGTCATGCTTTCTCAAGTAAACAAAGCAAAACTTTTTTTGTTTTTGTTGTCCTTATGTATCTATTATGTTCAAGGCAATATACTAAGTGAGCAATGGGAATAGGGGTAGGTATAGCAGAATGAGCCTGTCATTTCATTACTATAGGGACTCCAAAATGAGAAAGCCCTTTTTCACAATGTAGTCTTATAGTTTTAGAGATTTCCTTAAGTAATAAATGTTTAGGTGACCTGCCTAGGGTCACACAGCCATTATTTATTAGAGGTTGGTACTGAACACAATTCTTCCTGGTTCTGAGACTGGTGTTGTATCCATCACACCATATTGCACCTCCCAAGCACTGAGAAGACAAAATCTCTTCTTCCCTTCTTCTTTCTCCCTCCCTCCTTTTTTTCCATCCTCCTTCCCTTTTTTTCCTTCCATATGACCTCCATATCTTTATCCCTCCTTCCTCCCTCCCTCCCTTCCTTCCTTCCTTCCTTCCTTCCTTCCTTCCTTCCTTCCTTCCTTCCTTCCTTCCTTCCTTCCTTCCTTCCTTCCTTCCTTCCTTTTTTCTTCCTAATAGGTGCATAATACACTGAGTAAATTGAATCAAATCTGATTAACTTTTATTGAACTGAATTGTCTTCTAAAATTTAGAAATACATGATTACCTTGAACAAATAAGACATTTGAAGGGGTTAGGGGTGCTAGAGTGTTATTTGGAACTTGAAACACACTGAGTGGTGGAGAGTCTTAGTATAAAAGACTTTCATTCCAAATCTAATACCATTACCATCTATTCACTTCATAACTTTAAAGAAGTAACTTGACGACTCAGTCAGGATCATACTCTGTAAAATGCATATGATACTAACTTATAGCACCTATATTTTGGGTTTTGGAGGCTTAGTAACAGACCTAAACCCAGAATGGGAAAAGCAAGGTCTCTTACTCCTTTGTCAATTAGGTCACTATTTCAGAAATCAACCGAGAAGAAAAATATATAACCTGTGTTATAATGTGACTGAAAAACCATAACAGGTTACACACACACACACACACACACACACACACACACACACACACACACACATATATATATATATATATGGTAAGATATTTCATATATCTATCTTAACCTATATAAATATCAGCTATTGTTTTTATCATTGATAAAATAAGAAAAGACTGTCTTATTTCTACTAAGTAGGAGTAGTACAATTGGGGTGGTGGGTGAAGTCACTGGATTCCAAGAAAGGAAACCAGGAACTATGGCAGAAGTACAAAATCAGAAATGTACTATAAAATGAAGAGGTAATGTGGAGGTTATGTGTTACAGTAGGAAGAATACTATCTCTAGAGTCAGGGTAACTGAGTTCAAATCTTCCTTTGATGCTTCAGATTTTGTTTGACCTTGGGAAATTCACTTTACTTCCATAGTGTTCAGGTTCCTCACTGTCAAAATGAGGTGGTTGCATTTAATGACCTCTTAGGTCCCTTCCAAACTAAGGATTCTTATCCTATGACCTATGGCTCTTTTATTATTGAATCAAATGCTCCTCTGCTACCAGTTCTCTGAACTCAGAATACTACAATCCATACCACAGTTGAGCTAAAATTTGGATTGACTGACATTGAGTGTACTGTGGAAGAGCAACGAAGAGCTGTGCGATCTTGGACAAATGAGCATAATTGGACCTCAGTTCCTCATTTGTGAGGTGGGAAGCCTAGAATCAAAGACTACCTCCGGCCTTAAATCTATGATCTTAACATTCTATTGAACTAGGAAACTTAACCACAGCAAAATTCCATTAGTTGATCAAATATTCCAAGTCGCAAAAACAACATCATGTTTAAGGAAGTGGGGAGAGCTGCCTGAATAGGTCTAATATTCCACTGGAATGGCCGTGGTACCATTAATTGAACTTTGATTTATTGAGAATTCAATCCATAGAAACAAAAGGTACATTCATTTCAATAGAGTGACTTCATTGATGCTGAGAACAAATACTGGGTACCAATTAAATTCTCCTCGCAGAGAAATGTTTTACATAAAGATATTAGTATCAACCCAAGTGAAGCAGCTAAAAGTATGGAGGTTCACATGGAAATGATTTTCTTGACAGACCTAATGAAGACCTGCCTGATGAACTAATCAGCTGGTGTCTTACTGTGGGAGTAAATATTCTCAATTATGTTTCACATAAGATATAGTTGAAGTCAGAATTTGAGACCATGCCCATTAACTCCCACTTTCTTGTGTGATTGTAGGCAACATTTTTTAAATAACCCTTTGATTATAAACATGAAATAAGGAAAAAATAGACCCTTCAAACATACATGATGACCACTGTTATTGAAGCTACAATATTCCATGTCAAAATGGCAAAAGGGTTTCCCCCCAAAATAGGCATGTTGCTTAAATATCGTATCTAAATATCACATTGGATAATATGAATTCCCTATATAACTGAGTCTACAGATACATTTGCTTATGATGAGACTCCTTTGCTATGTTTCACTAAATCTCAGAATATTAAATCTATAAGAAACCATGGTTGTCATCTGATTCAACCACCTGGATTCAGCTAAGGAAACCAAGGCCTAGAGAGTTGAAGTGTCTTGTCCATGATCACATAGCTACTAAGTGTCAGACTTGAAATGTTGACTCATGCTTCTGATTCTAAGTCCCAATCTCATTTAACCATACTAAACTTCATCAGTTAAAAATGATCAAAAAGTATTTATTAAGTCTCTAGTAGTGGCAAGGTACAGTACTAGGTACTAGGGAAACAAATACAGAAATGAAACAGTCATCTCAACTTGTGCAGCTTATATTTTACAAGGCCTAGACAACCTATTCCCAAGTAAATATATAGTTTATACTGAGTTAGTACCAGTGATTTGGGGGCTTGGAAGGCTGAGGAATAAGTAATAGAATTATCGACTACATGGAGGCAGGGAAACACAAGAAGTGCCAGTTATTTGGAACTAAGATTATTCAGTACACCCCCAGACCTAGCTGAACTCTCCCAACATTGCACTAAAAAGAACCTTTAAAGAAATAGCTCCAACCAAAATTTGGAGCAACAGAGACAAAGAAAGGTCAGAGGGAGACATTTTTTTTTCAACCTAAGACAATTAGGTCATCATGAGAGGCCTGTGATGCCGTAATGGGCACAGGACCAGAACACAACAGCAACACCAGCAGTAGGCATTGGAGACAGTCACTGCAGCAACAGCAGCTTCAGGAGCTCTCAGCCCAGGGATGGTAAAGTGATAAGAGAACTAGTGAGGAAGAGATTACAGAGCACCCTTTGCTAGCACTGAGCACAGCTGGCACTGATAAGAAATCTACTGCCCATAAGGAGTCTTGGGTCACAGTTCCAGGGTAAAGAGGAGAGCTAGCATAAGTGAGCAGGGGCTCTGGTTGCATTTCTAAGTTGGAGAGAAGTGCTATCACTTGCAACTGCAGGAAAACAGTCAGCCTGGTCATAGTTCCAAGATCAAGATGAACACTAGTACTTGTGGCAGGAGGGGAGCAGGGGCCATTTCTGGGTAAAGACCATAGTGGAGATCAGGACAACAGTGATCACACCTCTTCCAAATAACACCGTCTTGGAAGCACTAAAAACTTAACTAGTCCCACTGTAAACAGCAGCATGAAAAAGCCTGAAGCTTGCGATAATGCCTCCCCAGCCCCAGATGAGCAGAACCCAACTTTAACATACAGTTAATAATTAAGAAATAGGCTGGGGAAATGAAGACATAAAAAAACACAAGAAAACAAAAATAAACCAAAAACTTAACTATAGAAAGCTACTTTGTGACAGGGAAGACCAAGACACAAAAGACAACAATGGGAAAATAACTATAAGCATAGATTCAGAGAAAAATGCTAATTGGACCCAAGGTCAGTAAGAATTCCTGGAAGAGTTAAAGAAAGAGATGAATGATGAAAAAAAAACTCATAAAAAGAAATGACAGTGATACAAGAGAATTATGCAAAAAAATAATTAACAGTTTGTTAAAGGAGGCACAAAATATACTGAAGAAAATATCACCTTCAAAAAGGTGATTGGTCTAATGGTAAAAGAAGTACAGAGGACTCTGGGAAGATGGTGTAGGTCAGAAAATTCCAAGCTCTCAAGATTTCCCCCCACAAAAAAAGATAAAAAAGGACTTTAGGGCAAACAAAGTGTATGTAAAAATAAAAAAGAATAGGGGCACCAAAGGGGTCTTCCTGGGAAAATTTGACAAATCCCAGGACAAGGGATTTCTCAATTCTCTGTGAAAAGTAAACACCTCCAGGCTAGGGCCCACATCAACAAGTGGCAAGTACTGGGGTTACTTAGTTTTGGTAGGCTGCCTGGGCACCAGCCACAGGAACTTTCATGCTCAGTATAGTGAGGGGAGTAGGACCTCCACCCTAGACTGCAATCCAGATCCAAGCAGGTTAAAGCAAGAGCGATTACCCCTCAGACTGGTGCTTGGTCCCCCTACACTCTGCAGGCCAGGAGCTGAAGCCGCCATATGGCTCTGGCAGGCTGTGCTGGCATCTCAGCGGTTTCTCGGCCCGGGGGTAAAAGCCACGCACTCCCAAGCCACGCACTCCCACTTACTGGGTCCCAAAGTCCAGACTGCACTGGCCTCTCACCTTGTCCTTCGCATCTATGTGTTGATAAATCTGGAAAAGGCCACAGCTGCTGCTGATCTGGAGACCCTCTGCCAGGCTGCTGGTCAGGCCCGCCCTGGGGCTAAAGCCTCGGCGTGGTACTGGGCCCGGCTCCCAGAGTGTTGAGCTGGCCGATTCCTGCCGGCCTGCCGGGCTGTTCTCAGCGGGAGGTTAGCTTCTCTGTGTCATTTTGTGGGTTCTGCAGCTCCAAAGTTTGCTTAGAGTCCCCTTTTTACATGGATTGGGGAGGGTGGAAGCTGGAGCCGGGGAGGGTCGTGCTTCTACTCCACCATCTTGGCTCCGCCCCCAGTACTCGAGTTAGTTTACTTTTTAAGGTGTTATTTTCTTCAATATTTTTTGGAGTCTCCTTTAGGAAGATGTTGATTTGTTTTTCATGATTTTCTTACAACACTCTCATTTCTCTCAATTTTTTTCTCTACTTCTCTTACTTGTTTTTTTTTTTTCAAAATCCTTTTTGAGCTCCTCCATGGCCTGTGACCAAGTCATCTTTTTCTTGGAGGCTTCTGTTGCAAGAGTTTTGACTTTTGTTGTCTTCTTCTGATTCCATACTTTGATCTTCTTTGTCACCAAAGAAAAATTATATAGTCTTCCCCCCCCCACACCCTATATAGTTTATATTTTTCCTCTGTTTGCTCACTTTCCCTGCCAATTACTTAACTTTTGAGCTCTTTTCCATGGCAGACCTCTGCTTCCAGAGTGGAGAATGCTGTGTCCAAAATTTCTGGGGTTTTGTGCAGCTGTTGTCACAGCTACTTCTAGGCACCTGCCTCAGAACTATTAGGACTCCCTCTCCATATCAGCCACAAGCTCTGCCATGCCAGCTCTCCTCCTCACACAGGCCTGCCACCCAAGCCTGTGACCCAGATGCAAGCAAGGCAAAGCAAGATAATCCTGCCTCAATGCCAGCAAAGAGATTCCTGCAAATTCCCTCTGATCAGCTACTTGGTCTCCCCATCATCTGTGGTCTGCTCTTGCTACTGCTGCTGCTGCTGACACCACCTCTGCTTCCCCCGGAGCAGTGGCTGGACTATGCTCATTTCTCACCCAGGTCCAATGGGGTTTCCCCACTGACCTTTTACTTTCTCTTTGGTGTTTTGGGGTATAGAAGTCTGGAAACCATCACAGCGGCCACTGATTCAGTCTCCTGAGGTCTGTTGCAGCCCATTGTGCTCTGCCAGTGCTGGCATGGACCATGTGGGACTTCACTCTGTCCTCAACCTGGTGCAATAGACCCTTCCTTTTGACTTGCCAGGCTATATTACACTGTAGATGTATTTCATTCTGTCATTTTGTGGGTTCTGTAGCTCTAAAATTTGTTTAGAGGCATTTTTGACAGGTATTTTTGGGGATTGGTAGATGAGCTCAAGCAAGTTCCTGCTTTTTCTCCACCATCTTGGCTCCACACCTCCCTTCCCCCCAGAGATACAGAATCTTAAGGAAGAAAAGGGTATATTGAAAATAAGAATTGGGGATGTTGAAGTCAATGAAGTTATAAAAGATGTAGAAATAATTAAACAATATATGAAGAATGAAAAAAAGGAAGTAAAACATCTTATAAGAAAAACAACTGATCAGAAAAACAGATCAAGAATAGAAAATATAAGAATAATCAGAATATATGAAAGCTATGATCAAAAAACTATCTTGATACAATAATACAATATATAAATAACATTGTCCTGAAGCATTAGGGAGGGAAGTAGAAATAGGAAAAAAAAAACAAACTAATCAATCACCACTTGAAAGAGATCCTATAAGGAAAACTTATAGGAATATCATAGATTAATTCAGAAACCTCCAGCTCAAGAATAAAAATAGTAAAAGAAAGAAGAAAAAAATTTATTTAAATATGATGGTGCCACAATTCAAATCACAGAATTTCTAGCAGCAGAGACACTAAAGGACCAAAAGTCTTTAAACATTATATATTGAAGGTCAAAAGAATTGGCGCTCTGGCCAAAGATAGTGTATCCAGCAAAGATAAGCATAATCCTGAATGAAAAATAAAATGGACCTTTAATCAACTGTCAGATATTCAAGACTTTGTTAAGAAAAAGCTTAACTTAATGGAAGATTTGACATACAAGAGTCAAGAGAAACATAGGGTGCTAAGATTTATGGGAATGAGAATATGGGGGGTATACTTGGAGGGGTATATCTAAGTAACAGGAGGGCAAGATAGTGGATAGAAGTGAAGTAGAGGAGTCAGGAGGGATAGGAAAGGAGTTGTGCACAAACATAAAAGCAAAGTTTGGGAGTAGAATTGGTTAGGGAAAGTATGTCTATATATCTATATATGTATGTGTATATATGTACATATCTATATATAGAAATATATTTTTACTCAGTTGAAGTGTTTGTGGCAGGTGGAGAGCACAAAAAAAAGTAAAAAGTGCATAGCAGAGAACAAAAGAAAACTTTAAAAGAAGCAAAGAAAATATGGGCAGCTTTCAGCACAATGTGTAGTATTAATCATATAGATTTTTTTTTTTACTTTTTTGGAGAAGAGAAGGCAGGGCCATTGGGGTTAAATGATTGGCCCAAGGTCACACAGCTAGTAAGTGTTAAGTGTCAGAGGCCACATATAGATTTTTTTAATTGTAAATTTATCATTAAAGATTTGAATTTTGTCTTATGTTTTGCTATGCACATGACATGACCATTGTTTTAACACAAATTTCTTCTCTTAATACTACTGTGTGTGTGCTTGTATTTCATGAATTTTAGAAATGAAAACCTCTAAAGATACAAAGTTGTAGATGACCCAAATGACCATGGGGAGACTGAGGAATATATAAATAGAGGAAAACCTATCTAATGGTTATCTGTATTCAATAAGTGGCAGGTGGAGCACACATGCAACATATGTAGAGCATCCCTTTAGCTTTTAAAAGCTATGTAAATGTGAGAGATTATACATGTGCATGATTAGAAAAGGAGTTAGGCAGATCATGCACCAAGAGTAAGAGATCACAGTTCAATACCTGAGGGTAATAGCATCATTCACACATTGTAATAAGAAAAAAGGAAGGTTTATAGTATTTTTGAAAGATTTTTGGAGGTTCCATGAGAAGCCTGGGACAAAATTGCACAGAAAGAGAAAGCACAGGTGAATTTTGATGTATATTATACAAATAGGGTGGGAAAAACCACTATGTTTATGAAGTCAAAGACACAATCGAATAGGGAAGCATGCACTGAGGAGATATATGATCTTTAAATATTAATCACTGGTAAAACATTTCATCAAGAATTCTTACCACATTAACCTTAAGTGTGTGTATCTTAGCAAATTAATGGTGGCTATTTTTATTAATATTCATTATTGATTTTAATAGTATTAATGTTTTATTGAATAATAATTATTATCATTACAGTTTCAAATGTGATACTCATTAAATCCCAGAAGATGTAGATTAAGCTCTTAGTAAGGAAAATGCATCCTAAAAAGAAGACTATCAAAAGTCAGTTTGTATTATATAAAGAATATATTTATCAATTTTTAGAAATAGATCGAGAGATAGCTGCATGAATTCCTCCTGGTATTTTGCTTGTATGTGGATATCATAGACATTTCTATGAGTTCTTATGATATCTTATCAACCACCCAAATATAATTTGGAACCACATAATTTATATTTCAAAGGATATAAATCAGAATTCTGTATGAACCTTTTACAAAAAGAGTGAAGGATTTACTAAAATATAAAGCCTTGGAAGGGTCTGCTATATGTGTGAATTGAGGCAATATCCATCTTAATGAGATAACTGATGCATAAAATTATTGAAGCCACAAATAAGGTTTAGATTGGCTATTAAAATTAAAGCACCTGACATACAACCTTAATACTTTTTTCCTTATATAATTTCCTTATATACCTTCAAAACTTATTTCTAATACTACATCTGATGTGAAACCTTTTCTGACCTCTGCTCCTATGTACTAGAGTCTTTCATAATAGATTTACTTTGTAAATATATTCAATTTGATATATGTATATACACCCCCCCCACACACACACAGGCTATATATTCTTGAAGAAAGATTTTTTTTTTTATTTTGTTATTTTCTTTGTAACTTTAATGCATAGATGTTCAGTAACTTACACATTGTAGACACCTAGTAAATGCTGGTTGATTGATTTTTTTTTTTCCAGAAAGTGATCATGTAATCATATCTACCTTTTCAGAAATATTTAGTTCTGCCAAAGTCTTACTGTGTCTATGAAAAATTGCCCCAAAGATGTCAGATTACAATCTGCCTTCTGACTGGTTGAGTCAACACCTTTGCTTTAAGCAGGTATGTCCAAATCACAGAAAGCAAGAGAATGAATTTCCCCATGTCTATTTCCTAAAGGACTCACTTGTTTTGCGATTTGCCGAGCAAGGACATCCATCCTTGAGCCTGATTCAGATATCATTTTAGCTGCATAAATTACATCAGTTGTATGCTTCAATGGGCCTCTGCCCCTAGAAATAGAGAAAAGCATAGTGGTTAGGCTTACAAATAAACAGGAACAAATCATACATCAAAGATCATTGATATCAGTCCTCAGGTAACTCATACCTTTAATTCAGAAGGCAGCACATTTTTAGCCCAGTAGATGCATTTAAAAACAAAAAGATGTGAAGTATAATCAGGAAAATCAAACAGACCAAGGAGATTTCATTCCATCATTCATAATCAATTAATTTGATCTTCTAAGGGATTATTGCAACTTGTTTTCATTTCCCCAGAACCTTGTATAGGGTCTCTAGGATATAAATAGTAGTTGAAATAAATGCTTTTGTTTGTCTAACTTCATTTCTACAAACATTATTAATTGTGTATTACATGTCAAAACCTATGCTAAAAACCAAGGATACAATGAGGGGAAAAAATGTCCATGTCTTCAAAAAGCTCACATTTACTAGAATGAAACAATTTTATATATATAAGTCATGAAGAGGCAAAAATACAAGCTTTGTTGTTAGAGGACCTGCATTTGAACTTGACCTGTGAGTTTCCTGCTCATGTACCCATGGATAAGTCACTTTTACCTCCCCAGGTCTCAGTTTCTTCATTTATGAAGACTTCATTTCTATATCTAGATTTAAAAGTACTTGAGATTCTAAATTAAACACCAAATATTTTGAGAGGGGGAAGCATTTATGGGGGGTAGAGACAATTGGAAGGATTTTTTTTCTCTTGTAAGAGGTGGTCCATTAGCTGTATTTTGAAAGGAAAGTAGAGATTCAAAGAGATAGGAATTGGGAGGGAGAACATTCCAGGCCTAGGGCCATGATCTGTGCAAAGGTATCCAAATGGGAGATGGAATAGCATATAAGATGATCATCAAGTAGACCATTTTTCCTGTGATGAGCAGTACAGAAGAGGTGATCATATGTATATTTTCAATATATAGTTGGAATTATAATATGTAGTGCTTTAAATGCCAGAGGAGTTTTTTTTTCTTTTTATTTGTTTTGATGCTGAAAGTGATAAGGAGCCAGTGAAGCTTCTTGAGCAGAAGAGTTGACATGATTATATCAAAGATAATTTTGATCAATTAGAAAAGTTTCAAGAACTCCATGACCAGGAGAAAATGCAACAAACATTTCAGTTCAACTGAAAATGCACAAAAACACACAATTTTTTAAAGAAATTACTATGTTCAAGGAATCATGCTAAGAGGTGTGAGGTATAAATATCAATGTCCCTATCTTAAATGAAGAATTGAAATTACACGAGTCATAGAATATATTAAGATCATTTTGCTATACATAGTTGAAATACTATTCATCTTTGCATTACCATTTTCCATTCAATTTTTTTAATTCAACAATAATCTAAACCAGCAAGAATTTATCAGTATTTTCTAAGTGCAAGACACTGTGCTAGGATATAAGGCCCTCACCACCAAAAAGTTTACATTCTTCCAGTAAGATACAATATACAAACAAAAAGAAATACAAAATGGTATACAGAAAGAGATAAGCTCTATTACCTTGGTTGGAAGGCAAATATGTGAGGGATTTGGACTGGTCATCTTACAAATTTTGGGCCTAATAAACTAAGACTTATAATTTGTGGAAATGAGGAAGGAGATGATTTCAGGTAACTAGGAATTCAACCTGTATATAGCAAAAAGAAATGGAGAATGGCACATTAAATTTTGGGAATGGCTAGTCAACGAGTGTTGGATGAAATGTAGAGTGTTTGAAGGGAAGTAATGTGAAATAAGAATGTAATTGGAAATAGGAAACAAGGAAGGAAACAAGTATTTATTAAGCACTTACTATGGGCCAGGAACTACACTAAAACTTCACTGATATCTCAATTTATCCTCACAACATTAAAGGTAGATGCTATTACTATCCCCATTTTATAGTTAAAGAAACTAAGACAGACAGAAGTTAAGAGACTTGCCCAAGGGACACATAGTTAGTAAGTGTCTGAGGTTAGATTTAAATGCAGATTTTCCTAACTCCAAGTCCAGCTTGCTAGCCTTTGCACCATTTAGCAGATCAAGTGCTGAAGGTTTTAAATGCCATGTTCAGTCAGTCATTTATTATGTACCCTCACTGTGGTGCATTTGAGATACAAAGAAAGGGGGAATCAGCTTTGCTTTCATGGACAATGCTTTCAAATGGGGATCATGTAAATTTATGGATACATACAAGATATTTGCAGAGGATATGGAAGGTTAAGTACAGAGTAGAAGCCTTTGCTCACTGGGAATCTAGGGAAAGTCTCTTATCTCTGGAAATGTGGTATTTAATCCGACATGAAACAAACCAGTGATTCTATAAGTACGTGGTGAGTTCATATTACATCTTAGAAGCCTAAGAGAATCACTGAAGAGTTTTGGGTAGGAAAATGACATGGCTATACAATGTTTTCCAAAGGTTATTTTAGCATCTATATAGAGGATGGATTAGAGAGGGTAGAGATTGAAAGCAAGGAGAAAAATTAGAAGGTGGCACATTAGTGGGGTTGGTACATTAATTTAGTCTGTCCCATGATATAAAGAAATAGGGTAAATAGGCTTTACTTAAATAGAAGTGGGAGTGATGAAGAGATGGAAATTTATAAGCCCAAGTAATGCAAGACTATTCTTACACTTAGCCTGTGAGCATTGAAACTGAAGTTCATTTGGCTGTGGTTATTCATAGGCTAAATCTTGTCTAAAGGACTGGCATATTGGCTTTAGAAGAGAAAATTTTAATCACTGTAACTTAGTAAAAAGAAGATGAGATAAATAGCAGGTAGCCTGAAAAGTTATGCCTAGAATTTGTAGAACCCAAGTCACACTAAAAAAACTGAGACAAGAAGCTATCCCTAATAAGTGCTGTGAAGCCAAAAGCTACCAAAAGTCCAGGGAAGAGATGCCTAGAAAAGACAACCTCACATCTTATAACTGAAAAATGATGTCCTAATGATAACACAATGAGGTATTATGATGGTATTGCAAAGGAGATCATCAACCCTGATAATTTGTCCTACAGATTTCTGTTCCTTAATGGAGCAATTGACATGCATTTTAGTGAGAGAGGCAAGTGCATATTTATGGACATATAGAATTTGTAGGTAAGCAAGGTGGCGCAGCAGAAATTGCTGGCCTTGGATTCTGAAAGACCTGAGATCTGACATCTCACAGGCACTTGCTGTATGGCCGTGGGCAAGAAATTTAATCTCTGTCGCCTCAGTTCCTTCATCTCTAAAAGGCAGATCAAAATATCTACCTTCTTCTCAGGATTCTGGTGAGGAACACTTGATATGATATTTGTAATGTATCATCATCATCATCATCATCATCATTATTATTACATAAAGATAATAAATACAAAATAGAGAGGGAGAACATTGTAGTGATGGAGATCAGATAAAGCTTCATATAGAACTTCATGCTTGTGCTGGGTCTTGAAGGAAGAGAGGCATTCAATGTGGTTATAGCATGTTCTGTATTTATGTGCATTCAATGTTTATCACCTGGCAGACCATTCATATTTAGTACATATAATACTTCTTCTATTGATTGTGTGGAATTTTTTGGAGCACTGTACCCCTTATGCAAAAGGGCAGGAGATTTTTTGTCACTTTTTTGGCTATAGAAGTTGATGGAATTCTATGACTAATCAGCTTTTTAAAATGAACATACTGGTCAGGGACCAGGAGCTAGGCTTTTTGAGTGACTGCTAAGTGGCAGAGTACTTTGAATTTTAGATAACTTTTCCAAGGTCTCAGACTTTGAAGAGATATCCAATTTGCTAAAAAGTCAAGTGAGGGGTTTAAGACCTATATAGATATATATTTTGACAAAGCTTTTTTTTTTTTTAAATTAGGCTTCTCACTTTCAATGGAATCACATCTCAGAGCATGAAGCCAGGTGCTTAAGCCATCTGGGAATAGCTTTGGCCTGCTAATATAGAATACAGTTAGTCTTTAATTCTTTTGACACATACTATCTGACTTCCTTGGACATCTACTAAAAAGACATGATGTAGACATTGGACTCTCACGCTCTCCCAGTGAGTCAGTGACATCCTGACTTTTTCCAGTACAAAAATCATCAAGAGATTTTGTTTATTCCAAGTGAGCCCAAAAGCACTTCATTTGAGAAGCTTAAATCAAATTCCCTGTATTAAACAGGTAGTGCTGTGTGGAGAGTTTTAAGCAAGGCATCGGCTTTCATTACTTCTATGAATCTCCTGAGAAAGTTAAATTAGAAAAATGCTGCCTAAGCCCTTGGAAGGCAATTCATCATTTTTCAAGGTCTACTACAATGGACAAAGGTTATTGGGAAGATGTGTAGCTCCACACAGCAGCTAAAGACAATAATGGGCCATTTCCCACTGCATCAATATATTTCCATGTAAAAATGTGCTAAGTCAAAGCAGTCAGATTCCCTCTAGCTCCTAACACATTTACCAAACTCACCACGAAGCAAAGCTAACATTTTAGACAGAGAAAAGGGTCTTAAATAGTGATGACAATAGAATGTGACAACTTACAATTAATCTTTTACATTTTTTCTTAATTAAATGTATTATTTGGCCAGTTTCCTATTAAATGTTGGACAAAGTGCATATTTTAAAAATGATTCCCCATCAAGCCAACCATAAAACTTATATCCAAAAAGATTCATGCCATGGAATACTGATGGATTTTGAATGTTTTCAGGCTATGGCATGACATGTGATGAAGTTTTCCTTCTCCAGCAAAAAGCATTCAAAGAACTGATTAATTGGAAAAGAATATGAGATCTAGGTTCAAATATTAGCTTTACCACTTATTGTCTGTGTGAAAGCAGGTTACTTAAGCCTCACGAGGCTATAGTTTCTTCCTCTAGAAAATGAGAGAATTCAATAGAAAATCTCTAAGGCCTTTCATCTCTAAATCTATTAATAGATTATCCTATGACTCAGTGGACATTGAATTAATTTGAATAACATTCTCATAGAATATTCCATTAGCCACACTCCACTTCAATCACTACCCTCTGTCTCTGATTGGAGAATAGAGCCATGAATTCAAACACCTCCATCTAAGGAGGGAACATCTCATTACTCACCTGGCTGTGCCATTTTGGAATTCCTCTGGTTTTTCTTATATTTCCTTTTCTAGTGCACCTTTCTTGACCTTTCCCTCTTCCACTTTTCAACTAGTATTTTGTTTTCTCCTATTAGACTGTAAGTTACTTGATGACAGGGATTGCCTTTGCTTTTTTATTTGTATTTCTAATATTTAACACATTAGACTGTTAGTGTCTGACACATAGTAGATACTTAATAAATGCTTGCTTGCTTGACTAATGAAAGTAAAATGAGAAAAAATGAGCCCCTTGTGCAAAGATTTTTCTTTTTAAAGGTTGTGATTCTATATGTTATAAGGAGAAGGAGGGGCAGCAAATATAGGACATGTCCCTGGGCTCTTTGGAGTCACTGATAACACCACACACCAAAAGTGATGAGAAGGTTCCACAGGAGATAGTTGTGTCATAGATTCATAACACATTAGGGCCGGGAATAGGTTTGGAACATACCTAATGAAACTCCTCTAATATTATAGATGTGGAAACTGAAACCCAAATAATCATAGAACCCAAAGATAACGATCTTTGCTATCTTTGAGTTGGAAAAAAAAAAATTAGAGATTACATCATCATTTTGCAAAAAAGGAATTTGAAACCTCAGATAGTGAGATGATTTATCCAAAGTTATAGAGATAGATTATGGAAGAGTTTGTTCCACCTGATTGCCAGGATAGTTGTTCTTCTACTGTATGGCATTTTCTTCTTTTCTTTTCTTTTCATTTTTTTTTCCAATTGGGGCAGCTAGTGAATAGAGCATAAGCCCTGGATTCAGGAGGACCTGAGTTCAAATCCGGCCTCAGACACTTAACACAAAAAACTAGCCAGGTGACCTTGTGCAAGTCACTTAAAGTGCCCTCCAAAAAGCAAAAGCATAAAATAAAGTAAAATAAATGTTTTTCCAAATTATGATTAGTTTTAACATTCATTTCCACAAGATTTTGAGTTACAAATTTTTCTCCCTGTTGTTCTTCCGCCCCCCCAAAATAGGGAGCCTAAAGAATACCCCTTCTCCCAATCTGTCCTTTCTTATATCCTCCCCCATCTCTCCCCTCCCCCGCAACTCTCTAGTAGGGCAAGATGGAATTCTATACACCAGTGCCTGCATATCTTATTTCCCACTTGCATGTAAATTTTTTTAAACATTTGTTTTTTAAAACTTCTTCCCTCCTTACCTACCACCACTGGGAAGATAAGCAACTCAATATAGGTTGTACATCTGAAATTACGCAAAACATTTCCATAGTATTTTACTGTGAAAGACTAACTATAGGTCCCTTCATCTGATCCCACCCCCCACTTATTCTATTTTCTTCTTTGAACCCTGTCCCTTTTCAAAAGTATTTGTTTCTAACTATCCTCTCCCCCAATCTGCCCTCCATTCTATCATCCCCCTCTTATCCCCTACCCCCTAGTAACCTGTAGGGTAAGACACCCAGTTAAGTGTGTACATTATTCCCTCCTTAAGCCAAATTCAATGAGAGTAAGGTTGGCCCATTCCCTTTTACATCCCTGCTCTTCTCCTCCATTGTAAATATTATTTTGCCTCATTTATATGAGATAATTTACCTTAATCTGTCTTTCCCTTTCTCGTCCCAATATATTCTTCTCTCACATCTTAATTTTATTTTTTAGATACCATCCTTTCATATTCAATTCAATGTGCCCTTTGTCTATGTATACATGTATATACATATGCACACACTCACATGTATATTTATACACACATATTATATGGCATTTTCATGCTATGAAGACTCAAAGGAATGCCACCTGATGGTTATAGATAGAACCAAGAGAGAAATCAGAGCTACAATAAGGTGGAGTTACTCCCCTTTATGCAATTTATGCTGCAAAAATGTTTGTTTGTTTTTACCCATGTTGATATAAAATGAAATTTATACTGAATGTTATATGTATTTTTTTTCACTTGAATGTAATAATATGTTTTCTCCAAAATGAACAAATAATTTCTTCTTCCAAGGCAGGAATGGGCTTGATGTGTTTTGCTCTTTCAATTGCCACTGAAGGTTTTGAAGACCAAATCTTCAGGCAAATTATTTTGTAGTCAGAATCCTGTGCCAGGCGATTGGTGAGAAATTCACCATCTGTGTATTCGGCTCTGAGAATTCCAACACTGAGTGAGATGATCATGTAGTTCTCCAATCTCTTTCTAGCCCTTCTGTTACTTTCCTAATGTTGACATACTCCATTCCAATATGATGCTCAATCCACATTCTTACTGATATTGATTCAAGAAGGCCTGCAATTTGGACATGAAAAATTTTCTTTCTTCCTATCTCTTTCTTTCTTTCTCTCTCTCTTTCTATTTCCTTCCTTCCTTTGTTTCTTTCTTTCCTCCTTCCCTCCCTCCTTCCTTCCTTCCTTTCTCTTTCTTTCTTTCTTTCTTTCTTTCTTTCTTTCTTTCTTTCTTTCTTTCTTTCTTTCTTCCTTCCTTCCTTCCTTCCTTCCTTCCTTCCTTCCTTCCTTCCTTCTTTCCTCT
>NW_027186352.1:29111198-29135084 GCF_028583685.1 Petaurus breviceps papuanus
CTCTCTCTCTCTCTCTCTCTCTCTCTCTGTCTCTCTCTCTCTGGCAGGATGTTAACTTCATGTATAGTTGCATTATTGATTTCCTCCATATTTAAGCAGTGTTTGCTTATATAAGAAAATTAACAGTTCACAAAATCTGAGAACTAATAGTTACCACTGAGTTCAACTCATAACTTCATGGGAATATTTTCTATAATAAATTCAACAAGTATACACAACAAGTATATGCAACATCATATGGTAGAAAGAATATTCAACTTGCCAAGATCAACTTGAAACCTATAGTTAGGATCCAAGATCAGCTATTTTATGACTCTTAGTAAGTCCTTTAGGCTCCCTAACCTTCAGCTTCTTCCTCTGTAAAATGAGGAAGATGGACTAGAAAACCACAAAGAACCATTCCAACAATACATCTCTGATGTATCATCGAGTCTTGTCAATTTGTTGAATGTAGGAGGTGAAAGATTGTGAGTAATAAAGTATCACACCTAGGTTGCATACCTGAGGAACTGAGTGAATTTTAATTCCCTTGAAGTTAATAGGGAAAATAAGAGAGTGAATAAACATTTAGGGGGAAAGAAAATTAGGTATATTACAGACATCTTGAGTTTAAGATGTTGATTGGATATCCAGTTCAAAATGCTTGAAAGACAGCTGGCAATGTGAGGTTGGTGGTCAACAGAAAGGGACTCACGATAACATGATTTGAGAACTATTAGGAAAATAACAGTGATTAAATCCATAGGACCTGAGGACATCATTAAACGAAATAGAATAGAGGGAGATTAGAAAACAACCCAGAACAGCATCCTAAGTAATACCTATAGTTACAGGGCATGATCTGGATGAGAATTCAGTAAAGGAAAATGAGTCACTAGATATTAATGAAATAAATGAATAAAATCTTTGACTCCTGATATAACATGGTATGCATATAGAATGAGACTGAGTACTACATTTAATTTCCTTCCTATTCTCATACTGTCCACTAAATATGAACACATTGAATTACTATTTCTAGTAATGGGCCACACCCTCAACAGAGGTGTTCGATTGAAGGCTCAAAGTGGTCCAGAGGTAAATAAAAATAAAATAAGTATAAAGTGAACTTGTTTGTGGTTTTGCTTTTATTTTTCTTTTTGTTTTCTTTTATTTTCTTTTTGGCAAATCCACATGTAACCTTCAGGGATCCACTTCTATTTGTACTTAGCATCACTGCCTTAGAGAATGTAAGTTTAAAACAAGTCAAACACCTTCCCCAAAAGTTCTTTGGTGCCCTCCTCCACCTGAAATCATTTGGTGTTTAATTTGGAGATGTTTTGTAATTATTTGCTTTTGTTGATATTGTAAATCTTGCAAAGGAAGGTAAACTCCTTGAGGAGACAGACTACTTCATTGCTTGTTTTGTTTTTGTCTCCTTGGCACTCAATATTGTTCTCAGCACAAAGTTTTTAGTCAATATGTGTTAAATTTAATTTCATTGAATCAAATTGAATTCTGCTGTCAGTGTTCACATTTGGGTCACAAAGGCCTTGAAAGACTACAGTTAATTGGACAGGCTCTTTATTAGTAAAACAGTCTCCAGTTGCTTTTCTAAGGATTTTTACCAGACCTCAAATTTTGAAAATGTTCATTAATTAAACATTAGAAGTTAAAGATATACAATTCCTCTAGTAAATGTCCTGTAAGTGGAACCCTAGAAGAAATATTTCTTCTTGCAGAAGCAAACTATCTCCTTACCTCATCAATTTTTATTTACTTCAACTGAGATGACTTTTCCATGTTCAACCCCTTACCGCTTTGAATAATGTGCTTATTTTAGGGCTCAATCTATTAATACAAACATAGTTGTATGTGCCTAGTCAAGATGAGGGCATGAGGTAGAATTTGAAATTGTGATATGGAAGAAAAGAAAATACTATGTTAAGTTAGAGAGGGCAAATCAATTCTGACTGGAGGTATCAGAGACTGGGTGGAGGATGGGGGGGAAGGGAACTGAGCAACCATCAGGGAAGTCTTAATGGAAGACTTGGAATTTGAAGAATAAGTAGGAAATGAAAAAATAGAGAGACTGCAGTGAAAATTCATTCCAGAGAATGACACAGTAACAAATCCATATCTCAACAGAATGAAATGAAGGGACTCAGATCAGTCACTTGTCTTTGGTGAGGCCTTTCAATGGAGTACAAGTTTGATACCAAGTTTTACATTTTATTAAGGAAATTTGTCCTGTGGAGTTTGGATTCAGTCAAAGGGCCGTACTTGAAGAGGTGGAGGGTGTAAGGGTTATGGGATTTAAAGATCTTCCATGCCCCATGGACGTGCTGACATAGCAGAGCAAGAGAAAGCAGAAAGCAAGAGAAAGTGAAAGCCGAGCTAGCGGTCCTGCGGTGGCTGGCGACGGTTAGCGGCGGTTGCGGTTGCGGTTGCGGCAGCAGCAGAGGCAGCGGCAGCGCGAAGCCCTTTTTGTGAGTTAGGACTGCTAAGGACTTTCTGCTAAGGACTCCTGCTGAGGACTGCCAAGGGCCGGAGCTGCTGGGAGTGCGCTGGGTGGTTGCTGTGAGTGGGGAGAGGAGAACCTTTGCGTGAGGTAGCCTGTTCTGTTTTAAAGGCTTGAAAATGTGGGTGCTTTCTACTTTATCTACCTGTGCCAATGTCATAACTACTCTGATGGCTTTCACTTTCTGGTTTTGGGACTCAGTCTTTTGGTATCTTAATAAATTTTCTAGTTTATTTCCCCATATGGCAAACATGATGTATTTTGTGATGGATAATTTTATCAGCATATTTGTAATCTCTATAGGCATTGTGAATATGGCATTGCTGATACATTTGGCGACCAGGATGGGATCACAAAATGTCAGGCCTCTATTTGGAAGCAGTGGGGCTTTAGAGGGAGAAATGGCTATTCTAGGTTGGGAGGATTTGCCTTATTCCTCTCTAGCCAGAGAATGGGCTAAAAGCACAGGGCCCTGTGAAAACTGGGAACCAAGGCTAAAAGAGGGAGAACCTGGAGATTTGGAAAGATGTTTGAAAGCAATACCCATAGAACCAGGCAAAGAACTGGCAGGAGTGTGCAGGAGAGGCTGGGTGCTGCTAACAAGTTATCGCCTTATGTGTAAAAGTAGGGATAAGCTCCTGAAGGAAAGAGCTAGGATGGCTAGGGAGTCAGCTGGTTTGCCTGAGGATTCTTCTGTGTCACAGCACTCAGAAGACCAAACTGGAGGGACTCATGTGGTCCAGGAGCAAGCTACTGTTCATGTAGCTAAAAGGAAGCAAAAAACTAGCAGAAGGAATGTGCATGCAGTTTTGTACAGGCTGGGCAGAGTTGCCCTGACAGCTTCCAGGAGACTGTGTGTGAGAAGAATGGAGCAAGGTTAGATGAGGAGTCTTCTAATGTAGAAGCTCTCCCATATGAAGAAGAAGGCAGGAGAACCACCGAGGCAAAACAGAGTCCAGGGAGATAATTGAGGATTTCACTCAACAGGAGATCACTGATATATTGAGTAGATTTACCCAAAGAATGGGGGAGTCTTTAGTGTCTTGGATAGTAAGAATCACTGATGAAGGCGCCGGAGGAATAACACTGGACAGTGAGGACTGTTTAAAATTCATAAGTATCAGTCAGAATCCTTTTGTACACCAGGCTTTTAGGGATCACCATATGCAAGGAGGAAATAACAAAACTAATCTCCTAGCTTTAGCTGCAGAAGGATGCAAAAAGCAATATTCGACTGAATCTATGTGGCCTAGGGGAGACAGACCCTGGTACTCACTTAGAGACTGTATGAGAAAACTAAAGGAGGAGGTAATGAAAACTGCTATCCTGATTGGAGATGCAAATGCATATTATGATACCCCCCTAGGAGTTCCTCATAGAAATATCATAGTGAAGATGGCTCCTCCTGCATATAAGCACCTAATTCTGACTCTTTTAATTGGAGAAATAGGGCACCCTCTTTCAGAGGTGCTGGATAAGATTTCACAATTAAGCGATTTAGGGGAATGGGAAAAAAACAAATTGCCTTGAGAGAGAAGAGTAAACAGCCAGAGGATTCAGAGACAAAATAACCAACAAGAAGGGAACTGTTTACTGCTCTATTAAGATCTGGGGTGGACTTTAGAAGAATAGATGGTATTCCAACTGAAGAGCTGCATAAGCTGTACCAAGAAAAGGTACTTAGCATTAGAATGAACAGGGAAGCAGGAACCACCCCTGCAGGTATTTCTGAATCTGAATCTTTGTATCCAAGTTTGCCCCACCTTCAGGGGGAATAGGAGATAGGCCAAGCCCCAGCCCAGATAAAAGAAATATGCAGAAGAGATTGCAGACCCCATATTGGTTTAACAATATATTGGAAGAATGGATCAACTACTGTGACTAGGGCACTGATTGATACTGGGGCTGAGGCCACACTTATCTATGGAAACCCTGATAAGTTTAAACATGGAACTCCTATTACCATCACAGGTCTAGGAGGCACTAAAATATCAGCCAGACAGGTTAAAATAACAATGAAAATTGGGCAGTTACCTAAGAAGGAATATACTGTGGTTGTTGTACCCATTCCTGAATACATCATTGGAATAGATGTATTGAGAGGCATGATTCTGAATTTACCTGAAGGAAGATACCAATTTGCTGTGAGGAAGATAGGAATTAATACAGTTTTAGTGGGAAAACTAAAAATGGACCCAATCACTTTGCCTGAACCTTCTGAAGTAATTACTTTAAAACAGTATTGTGTGCCAGGTGGGCAAGATGAAATTGCCACTACTATAAAGGAATATATTGAAGCAGGAGTATTAGTCCCTACAACCACAAGATGGAATAATCCTGTCTGGCCAGTAAGAAAATCAGATGGGACTTGGAGAATGACTGTGGATTATAGACAGTTGAATAAGGTGACTCCTTCTTTGTATGCTGCTGTTCCAGATACCATCACCTTAATAGAAAGGATCCAGAAATATGATGGGACTTGGTATGCAGTTATTGACTTGGCAAATGCCTTCTTCACCATTCCAATAGACTCTAAACAATGGGACCACTTCGCTTTCACTTGGCAGGGTAGACAATATACTTTCACTCGCTTGCCACAAGGGTACATACATAGCCCCACTATTTGTCACAGGATTGTGGCTGAACAGTTGGATGAATTAAAGCTACCTGGTGTACAGCTTACCCACTACATTGATGATATCATGATACAGGGAAAAGATGCGAAAGTAGTGGAAAGGAGTTTGACCCTTCTAATTGAGCATATGAAAAGTAAAGGGTGGGAAATTAACCCTGCAAAAGTTCAAGGACCAGCTCAGAATGTGAAGTTTTTGGGTATACAATGGAACAAGGGGCTAAGGGAGATTCTTCCTCGAGCCCGACAAAAGATTCAGGATTTTCCTACCCCTACCAATAAGAAGGAGGCCCAAAAGTTCATAGGATTGTTTGGATACTGGAGGCACCACATTCCACATTTGGGACAGATTTTAAAATCTTTATATAGAGTCACACGGAAGAAATATGAATTCGATTGGGGACTTGACCAGAGTAAAGCTTTTGAAGAAGCCAAGGCTGCCATACAATTGGCCCTAGATTTGTGGCCCATGCAAAATGGTCCAGTGGAATTGCAAGTGACTGTACAAGATGATTATGCAAACTGGAGCTTATGGCAAAAACAACAAAGCCGAAATGTACCTTTGGGATTTTGGTGTAGGAAACTCCCTTCATATGCAGTCCAGTACACACCTTTTGAAAAGCAGTTGTTAGCTGCATATTGGGCTTTGGTGGAGACTGAACAACTGACTGTGGGCCATGAAGTGATATTAAGACCTGGAATCCCAATTATGACCTGGGTAATGAGTACCCCAGCTTCTCACAGAATTGGACATGCCCAAGAGGCTAATATAATCAAATGGAAGTGGTATATTCAAAATAGAGCGAAAACAGGCAAAAGCGGAGTCTCTGCTCTGCATGAATCTATAGCAAACATAGAAATTGAGAGGAATGACACACCCCCTGAGCCAAAGCAACAGTTGGTACAATCCAGTGTAAAATGGAATGAGGGATATGATGTATTAACTGAGGAACAAAAGAGACATGCATGGTTTACTGATGGGACAGCAAAATATTTGGGGCAAAAAAGACATTGGAAAGCAGTGGCCTATAACCCATGTACTAGAAGGACTTTGGAAAGTACTGGGATAGGTGCAAGTAGCCAATATGCTGAACTTATGGCAGTATATCAAGCCATCAAAATAGAACAAGGAGGACAGTGTCATATATTCACTGATTCATGGGTGGTAGCTAATGGGTTAGCTACATGGATGCCCATGTGGAAAAATGAAAATTGGGAAATTCATGGTAAACAAATCTGGGGCAAAGAATTATGGGAAGATATCTGGAACATGTCTTTGGTCACTGACTTGTCAGTTTTTCATGTAGATGCTCACGTGGCCCCCACCACACCAGAACGTGAGTACAATGCTCATGCTGATCGACTGGCCAAGATTGCTACTGAACATATTGTCCCTACTTTGACAACAACTGATGATCCGGTATTAGCAAAATGGGTCCACCAAACAGCAGGCCATTTGGGAGTCCAGGCCACACACCAGTGGGCACAAGATCGAGGTATTAGTATCTCTCATTCACTGTTAAAACAGATAGCAGAAGAATGTCATATATGTCAATTGGAAAAGGAGCGAACTGTTCCTCGGGTAGTAACTGGAGAGATAGCAAGAGGAAAAGTCCCAGCCCAAATCTGGCAAATAGATTATATTGGTCCACTACCACTGGATAAAGGATGCAGATTTATATGTACTTGTGTTGACACCTATTCAGGTGTACTAGTAGCTTGTCCTTATAAGAATGCAACCCAGAAAAACACTTGTAAAAGTCTAGATCTCATAAGTCTATATTATGGAACCCCAATGCAGATTCAAAGTGACAATGGGTCACATTTCAAAGGCAATGAAATGAAGAAGTATTGTATACTAAACAATATAGAATGGATATATCATATTCCATATTATCCAGAAGCATCTGGGTTAATTGAAAGAATGAATGGATTACTGAAAGAACAGTTGAGGAAGTTAAGTTCCAATAATTCATATCAACATTGGAAGGATAATTTGTTCATGGTTTTGCGTAATTTGAATAATAGACCATTGGGAGGAAGTACACCTCTAGCCAGAATGATGACCCCCAATTTGCAAATTAGCAAACAACAAACACACAAGATCCCAAATATTGAGTATTGGACCTTGAGGCCAGATGTCCCAGCACCGTACCCAGGACCACCTGGTTCTGTGGGGTATGATTTACATTGTTTAGAGGACTTTTGGTTGGACAGGAAAGAAGTAAGAAAAATTTCCACTGGGATATGCATAAGAATCCCTAAAAATCACTTTGGACAGATTTTACCCAAATCAGGATTAGCAGCTCAAGGAATACATGTATTGGCTGGAGTAATAGATTCTAATTATCAAGGAGAAATTGTTGTAACATTCCAGAATTTAGGTGAAGGGCCCATACAGATTCACAAGAATGATAGGATAGTTCAAGTGATTATCGTTCCTTGTAAAACAATGCCACTTGTAAAAATTGACCCTCCTTCCAAAATAACTGTCACAGGAACTGAAGGATTTGGTTCTACTGATAGAATAAAATCCGGAGCTAAAGTATGGGTAAAACGGAAGCCAGATGATGTTCCAAAGGCTGCAGAGATTATAGCATATGGGAAGGATAACACTGTAACTATTGTTTATTCTGGAGAAGATGATTACAAAATTGTACCCTTAAATCATTTATTCTACTGTGAGTGAGGCTACAATAGTCTGGTTATTGTCTCTTTGCTTCTTCTTGATTTTTTGTTTGTTCACTTTGTTTGTTAGATTTGTTTCCACAGGCTTGGTACCCTCCATCTGTAGATGCCTGATAGCTTAAGCTGGATGTCACCCCCTGTCTGCAACTGTGATGTGTCACCCTTGGACCTGGCATCAAGCATATTAAGAACTGACCTCTCAAATGGGACCCCTAAGGACAGGGACAGCTCTACATCCGATTTCAGCAGCAAGTAGCCATAGAAGAAGAGATCTTCACCCCTTACCACAAGATTTTGGGGCCCCATTTGTTCGGGGTGGGGGGAATGATGGGGAGCTTGTGCTCAAGCCCCACCCTAAAATATGTTTTTTTTGTGTTTATTGTGTGCTATTCTTGTTATATTGTTGTGAAATTTTGTTGACACCAGTTATTCCTACTGTATTTTTGCCAAGTAAGGGACATGAAAGATCTTGGGGCCGAATGTAAGGGTTATGGGATTTAAAGATCTTCCATGCCCCATGGACGTGCTGACATAGCAGAGCAAGAGAAAGCGGAAAGCGAGAGAAAGTGAAAGCCGAGCTAGCGGTCCTGCGGTTTGCTGACATAGCAGGAAGGGGCGGAGCAAGAGAAAGCGGAAAGCAAGAGAAAGTGAAAGCCGAGCTAATGGTCCTGCGGTGGCTGGCGGCGGTTAGCGGCGGTTGGTGGTGGTTGCGGTTGCGGCAGCAGCAGAGGCAGCGGCAGCGCGAAGCCCTTTTTGTGAGTTAGGACTGCTAAGGACTTTCTGCTAAGGACTCCTGCTGAGGACTGCCAGGGGCTGGAGCTGCTGGGAGCGCGCTGGGTGGTTGCTGTGAGTGGGGAGAGGAGGACCTTTGCCTGAGGTAGCCTGTTCTGTTTTAAAGGCTTGAAAATGTGGGTGCTTTCTACTTTATCTACCTGTGCCAATGTCATAACTACTCTGATGGCTTTCACTTTCTGGTTTTGGGACTCAGTCTTTTGGTATCTTAATAAATTTTCTAGTTTATTTCCCCATATGGCAAACATGATGTATTTTGTGATGGATAATTTTATCAACATATTTGTAATCTCTATAGGCATTGTGAATATGGCATTGCTGATACAGAGGGTCATCTGTGGCCTCAAGGCCACAGGTTCCCCAGGCCTGGCCCTAGCCCATAACATAAAAATGCACGAAGAAATAAAGTTATAATGTGGGCCTGTAACTAATACTCATTTAATATGGAAGTCTATGATTGTTTTGGGCTTGGCCTGGTACCATTCACACCATGTAACTGCAGTTTGATTTCAGGGGTATTGGGTAGGGTCCTTCCCAAATTTCTCCTAACTAATCTAATGCCACAGATTCCCCATCCTGGGAGGCTATATTTAGGCAATTTGTGCCTAGGAAAGGGAGGGGTGGAAGGAATGGTGTGATAATTTGGAAATAACCATGACTAAACTTCAAAATCAACCAATGGGAGCATAAAAAAAAGCCTGAGGAATGTTAAATTCCAAGAAAGCAAGAGAAACAATTCAGGTTGGGTCTCAGTGCTAGATCAAGAAACTGAAATATAAAATTTCTCACAGCTGACCATTAATCAGACTCAACCTCAATGCTCAAAGTCTCCATTTATTTTTTACAATTGTTGTCTGGATTGCATGTTAGTGTGATCATGAACATAATTAGCAATCAGATCTTCTGAGATTGAAAACACATTAAGTTGTGGGCTTTCCCTTGTATGGCATTTCTTCTCTCTTGTTTTTAAACCATATGTTCCATTTTGTAAATGAAGGCTTAGTTGGCACTTGATAATTATGATACACAAGCATTGGAAAAGCTTTCATGTGGAAAAGGTCTAACTGGCCCTAGAGGCAATCAGTACAAGTAATGGGCAGAATGCACAAAAAGAGTTTTAAAGTGAATTAAAACAAAGGTTCCTAATAGTATAGCTATCCAAAAAAAATGGATGCCTCAGTATTTCATGACAACTAGGGGGAGTAGTGAATACAGCTCTGTTCTTACAGTCAGTAAGAACTGATTTCAAAACTGACCTCAGCCACTTATTAGCTTTAAGATACTGGGCAGGTTACTTAATCTTCCTGCCTCAGTTTTGTTATCTGTAAAATGGGAAAAATACTAACACCTTCCCCTCATGATTACAGTGATAATATCAGATACTCACAAATAATGTTGCACTCATTAAAGTCTGAATACTAGCTAATGTCATTAGCTATTATTAGTGCCTTTCTCTTCAATGGGAACCTTCAAGCAAAGAATGATCACTCGTTAGCATGTTTTCCAGACCGATGTCTTTTCATTTATGTGTTTAGGTAAAGTAAACTAACAGGTCTCTTCCAGACCTGATGTTCTGCCTTGTCAATATAATTAGTATATTCAAATCTATGTAAAGAAAGGGTGTGGGAGCGGCTAGGTGGCAAAGCGAACAGAGTACCAGTCTTGGAGTCAGGAGGACCTGAGTTGAAATCCGACCTCAGACCTAGCTGTGCGGCCTTGAGAGAGTAACTTAACCCCATTTGACATGAAAAAAGCAAAAAGAAAAGCAGGGAAGTGAAAGGGGATGAGTCAACCTTACTGTCATTGAATTTGGCTTAAGGAGAGAATAAGCTACACACTCATTTGGGCATCTTACCCTACAGGAAAGTAGGGGGGAAAGGTATAATAAAGGTGATGAGAGAAAGGAGGGCAGATTGGGGGAGAGGGTAGTTAGAAGCAGACATTTTGAAAAGGGGTAGGGTCAAAGCAGAAAATAGAACAATTTGAGGGTGGGATAGGATGGAGGGAAATGTGGTTAGTCTTTCCAAATATAACTACTATGGAAACATTTTGCATAACTAAACATGTACTGAAGTGCCCACCAGAAATTATACACCAAAGCCCCCTCCCAGTTGCAACCTGCTAGAAGGATACCCCTACCAGGGTCCCTGAAAACCACCTAATAGGCCATAATAGTAAGGGAACGTTTCATCTGTGTTGCTAGAAACATGCCCCAGATTCAGGTCTGTTTATGTTTGTATCCAGGGCTTTGCTATGTAATCAAGGCTTCACTAGAAATGGCATTAACAGCATTACACCCCCTTGGAACCATATTTTGTTGATTAGCAAGACCTAACTCTACATAAGTGTATCTTACAGAAGACTCAGTGCTATCTTCCCTATTGGGGAGGCAGTCACCGGCTGGTTAATAAACATTCCTATCTCTCCCTTTCTCCTCCCAACAAATTCCTCTCTCACCTCTTAATTTTATTTTTTAGATATTCTTTCATATTCAACTCATCCTGTGCCCTCTGTTTATGGATACATGAACATACATATGCCCACACTCACATATATATTTATATACATATACACCCTCCTATACATACATATATGTATGTATACATATATATATATATATATATATATATATATATATTGCCTTCAACTATCCTCATAATGTGAAAAGTCTTATGAGTTACAATGATCATTTTTCCATGTAGGAGTGTAAATAGTTCAACTCTAGTAAGTTCCTTAGGATTTCTTTTTCCTGTTTACCTTTTCATGCTTCTCTTGCTTCTTGTATTTGAAAGTCATATTTTCTGTTCAGCTCTGGTTTTTTCATGAAGAATGCTTCAAAGTCCTCTATTTCATTGAATGACTGCATTTTACCCAGTAACATTATACTCAGTTTTGCGGGGTAGGTGATTCTTGGTTTTAATCCTAGCTCCTTGGACCTCCAGCATATCATATTCCAAGTCCTTCAATCCCTTAATATAGAAGCTGCTAGTCCTGTGTTATCTTGATTGTGTTTCCATAATACTCAAATTGTTTCTTCCTGACTGCTTACAGTATTTTCTCCTTGACCTGGGAACTCTGGAATTTGGCTATAATATTCCTAGGAGTTTTCTTTTGGGGATCTTTTAAAGAGGCTATTGGTGGTTTTTTTTTTCAATTTCTATTTGCCCTCTGGTTCTAAAATATCACAGCAATTTTCCTTGAGAATTTCTTGAAGGATAGTTTGTAGGCTCTTTCAGGTCATAGCTTTCAGCTAGTCCAATAATTTTTGAATTATCTCTCCTGGAACTATTTCCCAGGTCAGTGGTCTGTCCAATGAGACATTTCATATTTCCTTTTATTTTTCATTTGTTGGGATCTGTTTTGTAGTATCTTGATTTTTCATAAAGTCATTAGCTTCCATTTGGTCTAATCTAATTTTGAAGGAATGATTCTCCTCAATGAGTTTTTAAATTCCTTTTTTTATCCGGGTAATTTGACTTTTTAAGGCATTCTTCTTCTCATTGGCTTTTTGGGCCTGTTTTGCCATTTTAGTTAGTCTAACTTATTCAGATGTTATTTGCTACAGTATTTTTGGGGTCTCCTTTCACAGGCTATTGACTTGTTTTTCATGATTTTTTTTGCCTCTCTTCCCAATTTTTCCTCCACTTCTCTCAGTTAATTTCCAAATCTTTCTTGAGCTCTTCCATGGCCTGTAACCAATTCATATTTTTCTTGGAGGCTTATGATGTAGGCGTTTTGAGTTCATTAATTTCTTCTGGTTCCATGTTTTGATCCTTTTTGTCCCTGAAAAAGGATTCTATGGTCTCATTGTGCGTCCTCTGCTTGCTCATCTTGCCAGCCAATTAGTTGACTTTTGACCTCTTTGCACAGCAACAACTCTGCTTCCAGAATGGAGAGAGCTATGTCCCAAATCACTAGGGTTTTCACAAATGTTGGCAGAGGTCTGAGGTGGGTGCTCTCTCTAGAAACACCTCAAGCTTTGGCACATTGCCATTCACCCCAGCAACACCACCCAAGACAGTGACCCAGATACAAGGAGCTCAAAGCAAGAGTGATTACCCTCTGAATGGTCACTTGATCCCCCTACAATCTGCAAGCCAAGAGCTCCAGAGGCAGCCACATGGCAACAGCTGCAGCTGATGCACCTCCTCCACCTCTCACACTGGGGATAGGGTCTGGATCATGCCCTTCCATCACCTGGTTCCAACAGGGTTCCCCACTAAACTTTTACTTTCTCTTTGGTGTTTATGTGTTGAAAAGTCTGGAAACCCTACCACAGCTACTGGTGATTCTCTCTCCTAAAGTCTGCTTCAGCCCATCTGGGCCACTGGTTGGGACTGCCTAGGGGTCAGATCCTAGTAACTCATGTGGGACTGTGCTGGGCTCTCAACTCAGTGTGATAGAACCTTCTTATTTGCCTGCTGGGCTGGCTTCAGTGGGAAATATTTTTCCTTTTGTCACTTTGTGGGTTCTGTAGCTCTAAAATTTGTTTAGAGTCATATTTTTCAGGTATTGGAGGTCATTGGAGCTGGAGCCCAGTGGATTTCCTGTTTTTATTCTGTCATCTTGGCTCCACCACCCACCCCTCCATTTTTTTCCTACCAGTTGAAACTGCTTTTGTACTTCTCTGGAAGTCTCCATCATGCCTTCCTTCCACAGGAGAAGCATTACTGGGAAATGTCACTATAGACCTGTATGATTGAAACTGCCTGGTTCTCACATGTCCCAAGTACCCTCTGTAGGCTAATTGGACCCTTTTACTACAGTGCAAGATCATGGGCCCTATTTAAAGAGGTGCCTTAGCATCATTTTTTTCCTCCTTATATCCCACATGTTAAATGCTTTTTCATTCCTTCAGAAATCCCCATCATGGCTCTGTTTTACCTCCCTTTTCACTTTTTTGTGGGGGTATTATCTCTCTTCATTAGCCAATAAGCTCCATGATGGCAGGGATTATCTTTGTCCTTATTTTTATTAGTATCCTCCATACTTAACACATTTCCTGACACATAGCATATACTTAATTCATGTTTATGTACTATTGTGTATCTACTATAATTCACTGCCTTGATCTTTATGTGGTCATAAGGTGAAATAAAAGTCATGCAAAAGATAGAGAGAAATAAGAATAAACAGATTTTTTTTAATTTAACAATACAGGGTGTGTTGGAACCCTACCACAGTACACACACACACACACACACACACACACACCTCTTAAAAAACGAGAAACATGAGTCAATTAATTCTTCCCTGTAGACACTCTTCTCCAAAATTTACTACTCTTACTTTTTAATATTACCTCCAATCCTAGACACACAATAGCGTTTATTGGCACATTTCACTGAGCATTCCCCTAAGGCACAAAAAAGCAAAATTAATAGAGAAATAGAAGTAGTATCAGAGGGAGGGAATTCTTTACTGCCTTCCCTGTGTCATTCCCACACCTTTTCCACTTTACACATGAACATACATTTTTTTTAAGCTGCAGATAAATTAACTTGAAGAAAGGCTGGTATATACTTGGATATTTGTATTTGATGAAATGGATAGACCAATTCACCCATTTTCCTTTAGTGAGAAGCTGGTAATACAATTAAGTAATATTTTCAGTCTTAAAAATGCTAAAAGAGGAAGCCTACTTAAAAAAAAAAAAGACATGATTCATTCCATGGGCCTTTGGGAGATATCCCTCATTAAGTAATGCTGTTAAAAAAGTGATCAGTAGTGAGGCTCCAAGGTCTCAAAAATAGGACTGTATGGTTGGAGATAAGATGGCAGCGTAGAAGCGGGAAAACTCCATGAGCTCACCCCATAACCACCTCAAATACCTACAAAGTATGACTCTAAACAAATTTTAGAGCTACAGAAACCACAAAGTGACAGAGCGAAACAAATCTCCTGCTAAAGGCAGCTGGGAAGGTGTAATGGGAATGTAAATTTGTAAGATCTTTCCTGCTCCTAGGCTAAAGTGCACCTGGAGCCTGGGGTGGGAGGCTTGTTTTTCAGTAGATACTTTTATATTGGCCAGTGGGTCCAGAAATTTGTTACATTCTCTGAGCCAGGAGCAGGCTATATAAACCCTGATTCGAGGCTTTGTTTTGGGGCTCACTTTGAGAAGTGTTCTGTGATTTGATCAGATGATACTATGGGAAGCCTTTGTTGAGAGTGCCCCCGGCTTTGAAAAACCCAGATGTTGATTTGGTATGGATGTAATGGTTGCACAGTTTGTAAACCTGTCTACTTGATCTGTTTCTCTGTCTTGATAATTCTGTCTGTATACTCTGAAGTTTGGGGAGCTGACCTTTTTTCCCCTGAACTAGGTAAATGATATATGTTTGACTGATTAAAGTAAGCTTGTTAACCCATTTTGAGTTGCTTTCCTTTATCACAGCAGATCTAAGAACCTATGTTGGCAGCCACCCTGGGGACATGGGGGTTCTTGATGCTACAGAAGGCCTACAGAAGGGTCCATCACAGTACTCTGGGAGCTGAGCCCATACCGACATGAGCCCATGGTTTTAGGCCCAGAGCTGCCCCCACCAGCAGATGCTGGAGAGAACTTCAGGAGTGTGAAACACCAGAAGCTGTGACAGTTTCCAGAATTATCAAAACATAAATGCCAAAGACAAAGTAAAAGGTCACTGTGGACCTCTGTTGGAACTGGGGGGGGACAGAGGAGGATGATCTGGCCTATGCCTCCCCCCCCAGTTTGAGAAACAGCAGAGATGCTGTGGCCCTGCAACTGCCTCCAAATGGTTGCTTCAGAGCTCCTGCCCCATAGATAATAGGAGAGAAAAGCAACCAATCAGAGGGTAATCAATCTGGCTTCAACCTACTTGGATTAGGATCTTGGTCTTGGGTAGTGGTCCTGTGGTATGTGGCCAGTATCCCAGAGCTTGTGCAGGATGCAGTGAGGGCACCCAACTTATAACTCTGGCAGCTGTGAAAGCCCCAGCGATTTGGAACAAAGCTCTCCTCTCTAGAAGTAGAGTTCTACTGTGGAAAAGAATTCAAAATTCAAGTAATTAAGTGGCAACATGAGCAAGGAAAGGAAGCAAAGCAAGCAGAGCAATCCAACTTTGAATTCCTTTTTATGGGACAAAATGGATGAAAGCATGGTATGGAAAGAAGACAACAAAGTCAGAACTCCTTTACCAAAATCTTCCAAGAAAGAAAAAATGAATTTGTTACAGGCCATGGTGGAACTCAAGAAGCATTTGAAAATCAAATAAGAGGGGGCGACTAGGTGGCGCAGTGAATACAGCACCAGTCCTGGAGTCAGGTTGACCTGAGTTCAAATCTCTTCTCATACATCTAACACTTAGTAACCATGTGACTTTGGGCAAGTCATTTAAACAAATTGCCCTTCCTTCCCCCCTCAAAAAAGCAACAAAAAAAAAAAACAAGTAAGAGAAGTCGAGGAATAATTGGGAAGAGAAATGGGAATGATGGGCAAAAATCTTGAAAACAGAGGCAACGAACGGACTGAAGAAAAAAAAAATAAAACACCTTAAAAAATAGACTAACTCAAATGGCAAAAGATGTCCAAAAAACAATGAGGAGAAGAATGTCTTAAAAAGCCAAATTTTTCAGATGGAAAGAGAATTGCAAAAGCTCACTTAAGAGAGTAATTCCTTCAGAATTAAGTTGGAGCAAATGGAAGCTAATGATTTTATGAGAAATCAAGATACTATGAAACAGATACAAAGAAATAAAAAAATAGAAAGCGATATGAAAAATCTCATCAGAAGAACCATTGACCTAGAAAATAGATCCAGGAGAGATAATTTAAAAATTATTGGATTCCTGAAAGGCTTGGTCAAAAAAAAAGAACCTAGAAATCATCCTTCAATAACTTCTCAAGGAAAATTGCCCTGATATCTTTGAAAGAGGGCAAAATAGAAATATAAAGAATTCAGTGATCACCTCTTGAAAAAGATCCCAAAAAGAAAACTCCTAGGAATATTATAGCCAGGTACCAGAGTTCCCAAATTAAGGAGGAAATATTATAAGCAGCCAAGAAGAAACAATTTGGATATCGTGGAAACACAATCAGGATAAAAAGTTCCTAGCAGCTTCTACATTGAGTAATTGAAGGGCTTGGAATAGGATATTGTGGAGGTCAAGGGAGCTGGCATTAAAACAAAGAATCACATATCCAGAAAAAAATGAATATAATGCTAAGGGGAAAATATGGTCATTCAATGAAATAGAGGATTTTCCAGCATTCTTGATGAAAAAAAACCAGAGTTGAGTAGAAAATTTTACATTTGGATACAGTAAGCAAGAGAAGCATGAGAAGGTAAAAAGGGAAAAGAAATCCTAAGAAATTTATCAGAATTGAGCCATTTACATTTCTACATGGAAAAAATTATAATTATAAATTATATATTTTTTTAATTTTCATTGATTTTTTTGCTTTTTTGATGGCAATTGGGGTTAAGTAACTTGCACAAAGTCCCATGGCTAGTAAGTATGTCAAGTGTCTGAGGCCAGATGTGAACTCAGGTCCTCCTAACTCCATGGCTGGTGCTTTATGCACTGTGCCACCTAGCCGCCCCTGATAATTGTAATTTATGAAAGTTTTCTCAGTATAAGGATAGTTGAAGGGAATATAAATGTGTCTATATGTGTGTGTGTGTATACTCTTATGTAAGTCTATACAGGAGGGTATATTTGCGTATGAATACATATGTGAATTTGTATATATGTGTACACGTATGCAGAGGGCCCAGGATGAATTGAATAGGAAGGGATGATATTTAAAAAATAAAATTAAGAGGTGAGAGGGGACCATAATGAGAGGAGATTGATAGACACAGAATAGGGTAAATTATCTAATTTAAAAGAGGCAAGGGATAAGTGTTACAATGGAGAACAGGAGGGCAAAAGGGAATGGGTCAACCTTATTCTCATTGAATTTGGCTTAAACATGGAATAACATACACTTAGTCGGGTATCTTACCCTATAGGAAAGTAGGGGGGAAGGGAATAAGAGGGGGGATGAGAAAAGGAAGGGCAGATTGGGAGAGGGTAGTTAGAAGCACACACTTTTGAAAAGGGACAGGGCCAAAGTAGAGAATAGAACAAGTGGGGGGCAGGATAGGGTGGAGGGAAATATAGTCAGTCTTTCACAATACATCCACTATGGAAATACTTTCCATAACTACACATGTACAGCCTATATTGATTTGCTTATCTTCCCAGTGAGGAGGGAGTGATGAAGGAAGCAGAGAAAGAATCTGGAATTCCAAGTTTTTAAATTAAATGTTAAAAATATTGTTATTATTATTATTTCATATGCAACTTTGAAATAAGATATAGACGCACTGGGGTATGGAGATTCTTCTTGCCCTACTGGAATGTTGGAGAGGAGATGGGGAAGGATATAGGAGAGAGTAGATTGTGGGAGGAAGTATTCAGTGGGATCACTGTTTTGGGGTGGTGGGTAGGGGATAGAAGGGAAGAAAATTTAGAACTCAAAATCTTTTGTAAATGAATGGTGTAAACTAAAAATAAACATAAAATTAAAAAATATATAGACTGTAGTTTGAAGCTATGCCAATCACATTGTTATTTGGGTTGGAGTCTTGTTACTGGATCATATTTCTCTCTGTCTTCTTCTTCTGTTCCTGAGGGTTACAGAGTAAATAAGACTCTTTCTTTGGATTTACTCTATCAGCAACCAATCATTTGTCTTCTCTCCTTAGCTTCTTTCATGAGCTGTCTCCCTTGGGGACATGAAAGAACAAATATAACAACCAAAAAAAAAAATTCAAAGACTGACCTCCTCCTTAAATCCAGGAGCTTACATAGACAGAGATGTAGTAGGGTGGTAAAGGCCCACAGATGGGCACTAGGGGGAAAAAAAGATTTTTTTTTTATAAGCAATTGGGCTTAAGTAACTTGCTCAAGGTTACATGGCCAGTTATTTCTGGGTGTGGTGCTAAGTATCTGAGCCTGGATTCTATCCCTAGGTCATCCCGACACTGGGGCCGGTGCTCTTACTCACTGAGCCACCTGGCCACCCCTAAGCAATTGGTGTTAAGTAACTTGCTCAAGGTTACATGGGCAGGTGTTTCTGGGTGGTTGCTAAGTGTCTGAGCCCGGATTCGATCCCCAGGTCATCCCGACACTGGGGACGGTGATCTTACTTGCTGTGCTACCTGGCTACACCCCAAAAAAGATTTTCAATGGTAGCAAACACAGAGTAAGTTTTTCTACCAAAGCCCTGAAGTGATTACTTAGAAACAAATTCCATGTTGAAACAAAAAGATGTATTCCAATTTTCATCCTCTCTTGCAATAAAGAGTTGAAAAGGGAGAAGTATCTATCACCAGTGCAGTGGCTCTTGATGGATCAAAATTAGCAAATCTGGTAGAAGTGGTTAGATTAAACCTCTTTGTTAATGAGACTGAACTTGTTTGATGACTCCATCCTGGGAACAGAGGGAAGTTGTGAGCTAGAGAGGCCATAAAGAGAGTATGATATAGCAAGAAGAGTACTGGACCTGGACCCAGGGACCTACATTCATATCCCATCTCTATTACTTACTTACACTAAGAATAGATAGGTCATTTGATTTTTCTGGGCATAGTCTTCTCATTTATAAAATGCAAAGGTTGATTAGATTGCTTATGTGATTGTCTCAGACTTGACATCTATGATCCCAAGAGCACTAGACACAGAAGGTTAAGAAAATCTCGATTCAAATCCTGCTTTAGATATTTACTATCGGTGGAATGCTAGAGAAATCATTTAACATCTTTGAAAATGTTTCCTCATATTTAAAATTAGAATAATTGTACCTGTACTATTTCTTTCCAAAGGTTGTTGTGAGGCTAAAAGGAGATAGGAAAGACAAAGAGTTTTGCTCACATTGAAGTAGTATATAAAAGCCACTTATTAAATGGTTGCCAAATCAAGCCACTAGGTGGCACAGTGGACAGAGCACAAGGACTGGGATCAGAAAGACCTGAATTCAAATTTGACCTCAAATACTTACTAGCTGTGTCACCCTGGGAAAATCACTTAACCCTGCTCGCTCCAGTTTCCTTATATGTAAAATGAGCTAGAAAGGAAAGTTCCAAACCAATATCTCTAGTGTCTTTGCCCCCTACCCCCCCCCTCCAAAAAAAAAAGAACCTCATAGAGTTGGACAAAACTGAAAAACAACTGATCAAAAATCAGGCCTGTATTGGTAGTGAATATGGCACTGTAGTCAGAATCAGTAAGACACATGTTCAAATTCTTTTTCGGACACTTCCTGTGGAATTCTAGGAATGTCATTAACTGCTTAATGCCTCCATTGTGCAGTTAGTAAAATGAAGGAGTTATATATTCAATGGACTTTATAGTCCCTTCTACCTCTAACTCTATATTCTCTGTAGTCCTTGGGTCCAGTAGACAGTGTACATAAGAAGGATACAATCTGTTTTAAGATTATTTTTAAGAGGAAGAAATATAAATATTTAATCAAAGAAATAAACATAAGAATAGGCACTGGATATGAGGCTACATTCATTTATGAAACTTTTAAGGTAAGGAAATTTCCTTTGTTAATGAAGACACATGCATTCTCTACAACTTTTAGCCTTAGGGAGTTGCCTAGGGCATGAATAGGATGTAGCCAGCATGTTTCAAAAATGGAACTTCCTGGAATTAAGGAAGCAATATGCTGGTAAATGTTTAACAATCAGTTCTCTCTCCTTCCCCTCCCCCACAAAAAAGTAAGTATAACATACCTTTGAGTTTAATTATCATTGATATTCTTCATCATTATCTTAAGTCTAGGCAATAAAAACAACCAACTTCAAGCCCTGTGTTATATATAGACTTGTTTATATCCAAGATTTAAATACTCTAAACATATTACAATCCTTTCACAAACCATTAAGAGCTGGCTCCATATATCCTTATATTGAATCCTCCTCTCTCCCTGCTGTGTATCTGGACTCCTTAAAGAATATAAGTGTGAAGTAGAAGATGGAATAGTGACTGAAGAGAAAGAAGAAGAGTTTGGCATCTCATGTGCACCATTGTTATCATTGAGATGTCATGGGGAGCAAGGCCCCTAGCAATGTGGTGTATCTTCTGACTCCCCCTCTCAAGTGAATTTGTGGGATACCTCAGATCAAAGTGATGCAGAATGAGTAGGCATGGACATTTTATGATCACTATCCCTGAAGGGAGAGCCAACTTTGAGTAGATCCATTTAATTGAGTATGTCAGTTCCTGTTATTCAGGGATGAGTATGGAACGTGGTCAGAAGATTCTTCCTTTGGTTGGTTTGGAGAATGTTTATTCATCAGCTCCATCCCTTTGAGCATTTAACAATCATTCTTTTCCAGCAAGGAAAATCATCCTTATCCTTATCCAAATAAGCCCCTGGTATTATTATTATTTTCAAAATATATGCAGTACTAGTTGGGAGGTACCCTAACAGTTGTGGGGATACACAAGGAAGTAACACTGAATTCCAAGAGGCAGGTGTGGCAATGGAGATGATTCCACATATGGAATTTACAGAGTCATGCATCTGAGAGATGGAATGTGGTATATGGATCATCAAGTAGCTTGGAACATTATGGTAATAAAAAAAGGAGTAATGAAGAGTAAGCGCACAAAGACAGGTTAGACCACAGGGTGTGATAGCTGACTAAGAGATGTAGCTCTTCTCAGAAATTCAAGGACCTGAAACAATTATGCAGGACTCATGATGGAAAATGCCATCCACGTTCAGAGAAAGAGTCCTCGAGTCTGAAGGCAGAGCAAAACAGATTATTTTCTTTTCTTTGTTTGTTTTCTTTCTTCTGGTTCTTCGCATTCATTCTAATTCTTCCATACAACATGACTAGTGTGAAGATATGTATGAGGAATGTATTTGTAGAGCCTATATTGAATTGCATGCTGTCTTGCGGAGGGGCAAGGGGAGAAAATTTAAAACTTATGGCAGTGAATGCTGAAAAGTAAAAATAAACAAAAACAAACAAACAAACAATAAAACAAAGCTAGGCTAAAGCCAAATGCTAAAGGGCTCTTAAAGTAAAATTGTTGTTCAGTCATTTTCAGTTGTGTCTAATTCTGCGTAATTACATTTGTGGTTTTCTTGGCAAAGATACTGGAGTGGTTTGATATTTCCTTCTCCAGCTCATTTGACAACTGAGGCAAACAGGATTGACTGACTTGGCCAGTGTAACATAGCTATTAAGTGTCTGTTATCAGATTTGAACTCATGAAGATGAGTCTTTCTGATTCCAAGCCCTGTGCTCTATATGTACTGCACACCTAGCTAGCCAAATTTGAAATAAAGCTATTCACATTTGATCCTAAAGAAATAAGGAAGCCGTTGGAGTTTATTGAGTAGGAAAGAAACAGGGTCATTGTGCTTCAAAAATATCAACCTGGAAGGAGAATTGAAGAGTAAATGTAAGATTAGTATTTGTAGCAGTAAGTACCCCAGTGTTCCCAGGGTGGCTGCCAACACAGGTTCTTGGATGTGCTTTTCTAAAGGAAAGCAACTCAAAATGGGTTAACAAGCTTACTTTAATCAATCAAACATACAACGTTTACCTAGTTCAGGGTAAAAAGGTCAGCACGCCGAACTTCAGAGTATACAGACAGAAACATTTCAAGACAGAGAAACAGATCAAGAGACAGGCTTCCAAATTGTCCAACCATTATCTCCATACCAAATCACAATTACCAGATTGGGAAGCATCAACAACTGGCTTTTTCAAAGCCAGGGGGCTCTCAACGCCTTCCCAGAGTCTCATCTGGTCAAATCACACAACACTTCTCAAAGTGAGCCCCAAAACAAAGCCTCATATCAAGGATTACATAGCCTTCTCCTGGGTCAGAGAATGTAACAAACTTTTTGACCCATTGCCCAATCACAAAGCACCAAGGTGTGGGCATTCCTGAAAAACAAGCCTCCCACCACAGGCTCCAGGTGCACTTAACCTAGGGGCAGGGAAGGTATTAAAAATTTACATTCCTATAACAGTATTGAAAACTAGAGGAAGACTAGGCCATTAAATGTGCCCAGGTGCCCATAGGGGCAGAAATGGAGAATGATGCTATTTTAAGTTTGCTTCCTACATTAGGAACTATTCAAAGTCCTCAGAGTCATTTTTCATCAATACCCTTTTCTGTCCATAATGGAAAATGTGTACTCAGCACCAACATTTGAAAACAGGCCTTCCCCAACTTCTTCACCTGACTTCCTGGAATGAGTCCATTCATCAAAGCCAATGCCCTGTAAACACAATCTTATTCTCTCCTTGTATGAGTCCCTCCTTTGCTTGTTTGTAGTGGCCTCTACATTAATCATGTGTACAATCTCTTACAATGGCAAGGTTTTTTCTAGGCTTCTCCTTTAAATCACAGTGATATAAGGGGCTACTATTAGGGCCTTTTGCAATGAAGCCAAATTTTATGGCCTGAGGGGGGGAAAAACACTTCTTTTTAAAATGAAAAGATCATAGTTTTGCATTTATGGATTATTATAGATTAACCTTTTAATGATCCTTTTCATACTTCTCCTTACTTGATTTCTGTGGGTGGAGGGAATAGTTTAATATCATCAATTCAAGTGTAGAACCACAGTTTATCATAGGCTTGAAGATTTGGAGTTGGAAGGGATGCAAATGGTCAGCCATTCAAAATGCTTCATTTTACCAAAGAGGAAAATGAGATACAGAGGTGTGTGGAATTATCTCCCTAGAGACCCATGGCAACCAAAGTTAAGAACAATCATTCAATCATAGCTTTTCCTCATTCCAAGTCCACTGTTATTTTCATTTCACTAATGAAACATTATCTGATAACAAGAATAGAGATAAAAGGGGACTTCAAAATCCATCTTGTCCACCATTCTCTTTTTCCATATAAGGAAACAAAGGCACAGCGCGCCTAAGAGACTTGTACAATGTCACAGTAGAAGTAATCAGCAGGAAAAGAAAAAAAATAGACAAGAGGGGGAAAAGGATGGTAGATTTAGAGCTGGACAGTACTGTAGTCAAAATTCCATAGTTAGCATAGGTCTACTGGGGTTGAAAAAACTTGATGAGAACACATAGGCAGCAAGTAAGGGATCCAGGCTCTAAAATCAGGTCCTAGAATTCCAAACCCAGTACTTAATTGAAAAGTATATTAATCTAAAATCTAGAACACTCTCTCCATAGTCAAGTAGAGCAAAGGACCAAGCACTCCTATGTGCTCTCTCTCTCTCTCTCTCTCTCTCTCTCTCTCTCTCTCTCTCTCTCTCTCT
>NW_027186352.1:29135094-29147042 GCF_028583685.1 Petaurus breviceps papuanus
TCTCTCTCTCTCTCTCTCTCTCTCTCTCTCTCTCTCTCTCTCTCTCTTCCTCCCTCCCTCCCCCCTTTTCTCTCCATTGTTCTCTTCATGAGAATAAAGACTCCCTGTCACATCTTTAGAACTTCCAACCACCTTGGTCCAGCAAAGTCACAGTTTATTAATTTTTAGGGTACTCTGTAAAACCAACCACTTTTAATTGGCTCTTCCAGATTGAGTATAACATGAGACATGCTGTTTTATACAGGTAGTTTTTATGTTAATGTGCCCATTATTGCTGTTCTCCATTGATTTAAATACTTTATTGAATTATTTTATTGTGTGGTGCCCTAAAGCTTTTTTCTCCCTAAAGTAAAGGGCATGATTTACAATTTTGAATAAATAAAATGATCAGGCTTAATGCAACCATCCACTCTTTTTTTCTTTTTTATATCCTCCCACTGCCTTCTATTTGGTCTTAGCCTGGTTCTTTTTGAGCATTGTAGTTACCACTTCCTGCTTGTAGAGGGAAGAGAGAATTTTAACATTTATATAAGTCTCAGTCCCCATTATCTCTCATTTTCATGGTTGCAAAGCACCATATATTATTAGCAAAATTAAATATCATCGCAACCCTGGGAGAAACACACTGTGAGAATTATTATGATTTATTAGGTGAGAAAACTGAGACTGAGAAATTGAGTGATTTTCTCATGATACCAGAGTGAAGGAGCTCTGGAACCAGTGACTTCTGACTCTAAGTACAGAAGGTATCAACTCAATCAGATTGCCTTTCAAAACTCCGTCATGGATAGCTGCAATCCACATAGTTAGAAGATAGATGTCTTAGAATTTTACAAGATAATTTACTATGTAAGTATCTGGGGGAACATAAGGGGTAGTCAATATCAGCTGAGTCCAAAGAAGGCTATGTATACTCCCATGTTTTCCCTCCTCACTGCTGTCTTTGTTGTTGGTTTTTAGTTGTTTCCATAATATTTGGCTTTTTGTGACCCCATTTCAAGTTTTCTTAGCAATGATACTGGAGTGGTTTGCCATTACCTCCTCCAGCTCATTTTATAGATGAGGAAACTGAGGCAAACAGGGTCAAGTCATTTTCCCAGGGTGACATAGGCAGTAAGTATCTGAGGCTAGGTTAGAACTCAGGTCTTCTTGCCTCCATGCCCAGTGCTCTATCCATCGGGCCACTTAGGTGCCTTAGCTCTTAGAATTTCTGATTTCTTTCAAGATAAACCTCAGGTACCATATTTTGCACAAGTCATTTCCAGGATCCCCCGCCCCCTCAATTGCTAGTTGCCTCCATCCATGGTTACTTCTAATCTATTTTATGTATGTTCTTTCCCTGTTTCCCCAGCTAGCATACCAGCAGAGATTTGAGGGATATATTGTTTCTCTCCTGGCTCCCTATCCCCAGCACTGCACCTGTCCCTGAAATATGGTCTGCATTTGATAAATCCTTTAAATTGACTGAATAAGTAGGGGAGAAAAGGTGATATTTAAGGGACTTTTTTATTTAAAAGGCAGGAATATAGCTGGTAAAGTGAGGAAGTGTTAAGTGAAGTTACACAGTAAATCCACACCAACTTTGTGCCTCACTAAAGAGTTCAGTTGTTTTTTTTTTAATTTCCAAGTCTACATGCCTTCTGCTGATACTTTAATAAGGCATTAACGCTGACCAGAACCCCTGATCACCACACAATTGTTACACTTACACCTCATCCCTGGACCATAGGAGCCATGGGCAGAGCTGTGACTGTGATTTGTTGTTATTTTTAGGTCTCTGGAGGCCTTTTATGTAAAGCCAGGATAGGTATGGTTTTAAAGTGATTTAAATGCTGGGAATTTCCTAACGTCTGTCGTGGGGTCAGTGGAAAGATTTGACGTTATTTGTTTTTCCTATTTTTAAAAGTGAAAACTAGAAAAAATCAAAGGTAATATATATTTAGAATCACACTTATTTGGGTAGAACTCTGGTCTTATAATTTACAAACTATGTGATCTGGGATAAATGGATTAGCCTTTCTCGCCCTCTGTTTTTTCAGCAGCAAAATAATGAGATTGGATTAAATGGCATCTAAAGGTCCTTCCATTTTGGAAGAGTGGAAACCAGATTTTTTTCTGACATGAATATAATATTAAAGAATGCTAGATAATAGGACATATAGTGATAAGGAGAACAAGCCACCAAAAAGCATTCCTTTCCTATGTGGGTACCCAATAGCCTGGTACCAGTGATATATATATATATATATATATAGTGAATTTTAGAGTGATGGATACTATATTGAAATGAAAAATATTGAGTTTGGTTCCAGATACAACATGAGATGGTATGTACATTGATATATCTAGTGGGCAGATAGAAAGGGGTTTTTTTGGAAACAAGATGCTAGAAGCTAGTGTGGTTATCTATTAGTAAAATGATGGATGAAATCATGTGGATAAACTATTTTTAGGGCAATATTATATATAGATGAATTGAGGGTGAGGGTAGAAGCTTAGGGAATATTTGTATTTTTAAAATATAAGGAGGAAGGGAACCAGTGACACAAGACTCAGAGAGATATATGAAAACTCCAATCAAAGGTAAGAAGGAACATATTTTAGGAACACCAGGAAGGCCTAGTGAATATAATCAAGGGGGATTAAAAAAAACAACATGGAAAAACAAAAAGAAGGCACCAGTCATTTTCAAGAAAATGATGTCACTTTACTGTTAGGAGAAAAGTGAGACTAAATATGGAAAAGGTATGGATGGGAAGGAAATGAAGACCAAAGATATTGATTACAAGTCAAGAAATTTGGCATTAAAAGTAAGGAGAAAAAAACAAAATGGTGACTAGTGGCTAGTGAGGCAAAGAGAGAAAAATTCTCTGAGTCACTCATCCTGTCTTCTCTCCCTTAAATGCATTTCCCAAAATTTCACTTTAGCCCTTTTCTTTACTCCACTCTCTCCCATTTTTATATTTTCAGTTATAACCTCTATAAAAATAACCCCCAAACCTACATTTATTCTCACAACTTCTGCCCAACTCACCAGTCCTATGTCTCCAAACCTCCACCTAGGCATCACTGTAGCTCCTCCAATTTAGTGGGTCTAAAAGTGAGCTCATTTCATCCTGAAATAGCTCTCTTCATGCCACTAATCCCTGGATTCTAACCTTGAAGTTATCTTATAGTTTTCCCATTCCCTTTTCCTTACTCCACTCACTTAATCCCCTGACACATCCTATTACTTCTATCTCCATCACACTTGGGGCATCTGGATCTTTGTCTCCTTTCTAACTGTAGAGGACATTTGTCAGATACCATTTATGCTAAGTAGCTTCTGAGGTTCCACTCAATTTTGTGATTCTATTATTCTGTTACTTTTCAACTTCATGGCTTCATTTCTCCTAATCCAAACTATTAGGAAACAGAGTGTTTAGGAAGACTGGACTTGGAGTCAGGAAGGTAAGTCCCAGATCAGGCACTTACTAGCTATGTGATGTTGGCCAAGTCACTTAATCTTCATCTGTCTGTTTTCCCATTTATAAAGTGAGAAAATAATGATATCTATTTCACAGTGTTGTTGAGATATTAGTATGAGATAGAATATCTAAAGGACTTTGAAAGACTGAAAGCACTGCTAGTTGTTGGCTTTGCTTACCTTATTATTATTATTCAGGTTTACAAGTATTAAGAAATCATAGGTTCATAAATCAATAGCTAACAGTCCTATACAGCTTATCATTTTATTTTCCTCTCCATTCTAGCACGTATATGTTTTTGTTGTCGTTTCCTTCATAAATACCCTTTTTAGTACGCCACTACACCAGGAGAATGTCATGAAAACCTAGAGAAAAGACTATCCAGGAGTAGAAGATGGAAAATAGGGTCAAATATAGAGCACTGATGTGAGCTCATTAGATTTAATAATTAAGAATCATTGGCCTAGTCTTAGCCCATATAATTTCCATTCATTTAGTCTACATTCCCACAAACTTGCATGATGCTGCCTTTTTCATATGTATGCCTTTGTTTCCCCTGTGCTAGAGGTCTCTGACAAATTCCATCTTTTTTTTAGCTCCTGTGACTCTTAATTATATCACAACTCATATGGTAACTGTTTTCATGAAATCTTTCTTGATCCCCTCTGCAGCCCACAATCCAAGTTGTTATAATGATCTTAGTTTCTTTCAACTTCTCAAAGTATTCTGTTTGGGAGTCTCCTCCATACTTATCTTGGCTTCTCTTCTATCATTACTACCTGTATCTGTTTCATCCTTCTCTCTCCTAGATTGTTAGCTCCTTGGGAGCCAAAGAGGGTAAACAAGCCAATTTTCCCCAGAATGCTGAAATACTTCGGATTTCATGAGCCGAGTTGGAGGCAGGTGAATATACTTCCATCCCTTGGTGGTCATTTAGAAGGAGTTTTGAAAGTTCATTAATCTTGCAATGCTACTCAACAGTTAAATACCATACAGTGGTAGGCAAAAGGCTAATGGGTAATGAGCAATACCCAATGTACTTCCTACCCAGGACCTCTTAATAGAGAGGATTTGCATGTTCAGTACTATCTGGTACACAGGATAGGTGTATCCCAAGTCCCTCATGGAAAACAAAATTTAGTCCAGATAAAAGGGAGAAAAAACACTATTTCTGAGATGTTTAACATTTTTAAGAATCATAGAAGCAGGGCGGCCAGGTAGCACAGCGAGTAAGAGCACCAGCTCCAGTGTTGAGAAGACCTGGAGATCAAATCCCGGGCTCAGACACTTAGCACCCACCCAGAAACACCTGGCCGTGTAACCTTGAGCAAGTTACTTAACCCCAATTGATTAGGGGCGGCCAGGTGGCTCAGCGAGTAAGAGCACCGGCTCCAGTGTCAGGATGACCTGGACCAAATCCGGGCTCATATACTCAGCACCACACCCAGAAATAACTGGCCGTGTAACCTTGACCAAGTTACTTAACCCCGATTGCTTTAAAAAATAAAATAAAAAAAAAAGAATCATAGAAGCATATAATTTTAGAGTTGGAAGGAAACTCATGGGTCACCTAAAGTAAGCCATGAACACAACAACAACAATAATACCCCTTAGTATGATACACTGAACATAAACAAGCAAAAAACACATACATCAATAAGTACATACATAACTGAATTTAAACATAATTAACTAATTTATTATTGCAATAATCATCTAGCTTGGGTACAAATATACTAAGGGGAAGCTTATTACGACTTTAGGGAGCCTGCTCCATTTGAAGACATTCTCACACTCTGCCTGGATCTGTCCTCTGTCTTAAAAGAACAAACATAATCTCTCTTCAATTAGACATTTTTAATTACTTGAAAATATAATGCAATTGCTTGAAAGTATATTGTCATCCCCTAACCTCAAATTTTTATTCTGTTGGTAAAGCAAGGCCAATTTTTATTTCTAGTCTACACATGGCCTAAACCAAGGCCTTCCCCATCCTACTGAATTTCCCCTGCATGCAACAAACATATCAAAGTCCTTGCTATATTGCTGCCTAGAACAAAGCACAATATGCTAGATGTGATCTGCACAAGGCAGAGTCTTTAATAGAGCCTATGTCTTGGAGTCATCAAGAAGAGAATTCAAATCCATCTTTAGATACTTACTGGCTCTGTGACTCTGAGCAAACCACTCAGATTTTGCCTATCTTAGTTTCCATAACTCAAAAAATGAGACAGTTTAATTGTTGAGCTTTAAGTGGAACAGCAGATAGTGTACTGAGCCTAGGGCCAGGAAGCCTCATCTTTCAGGGTTCAAATATGGCCTTAGACCCTTACACGATGTGTGACCTTGGACAAGTCACTTAACACTGTTTGCCTCAGTTTCTTTGTCTGTAAAATGAGCTAGAGAAGAAAATATCAAGCAACTACAGTATCCTTGCAAAGAACTCCCCAAATGGGGTCATCAAGAGGCAGATATCCTTGAAACAACTGAATGACAACAACATCCTTTCCAGTTTCATATATGTGTGTGTGTGTATTCATATATATGTGTATATATATATGTGTATATATATATATATATATGTATGTATAGTATGAGAATAGAAGGAGTATCACCTCTGGAAATTATCTCTCCTCATGCAGACCACGATCATATTAGCATTTTTGGCTACAATCATAATGTTGATTCATAATGAGCATTTGGCTGAATGAAAGAAAAAAAATTACTAGAATTTACAGTTAAATTCACTCCAAGAATTAAAGTAAATTATAAGGAAATCTAAAACACACATCTTGACCATTTTCCATATTCAGATGCTAGAATATTCAAGTTCACTTAAAATCTTAAAGGTTTTATTTTTGCAAGTTAGAGATTTTAAAGTGTTGCAAGAAAAGAACTTTTAAAAGTCCTTTTCTTGGGTAACTGTGAAACATTCACTGTTACCCTGAAGTAGAAGACCATCTTGTTAATATCCATCCCAGGGTCAGGCATGGCATGAATAATTGAAACTCATCGACGAATCAAAACTATTTTAGTCATTAAATTCAACCTTCTTCCTCATTAAATGTTTTACTAGAGCTGCTGATAGGCAGTACACTTGACTGATTCGACTTTCATTTCCAGAACCTGCCTCTGTCTGCTAGGCATTTTTACAGTAATAAAATCATCAAAAAGAGGAGGGGCAGGACAAGAAAGGTGTCTGAATAAAACAAAAATTCGGATAATCAGTCTTTGAATAAGTAAGCATGACCTAGAGGGCCACCCTGCTTTGGAATGGAGAGAGGCAGAGAGAGGGATACATGCAGGCATCCATGATATTTTACAATATTCTTCTAAAATATTTCCTAACTATTAACCTCTTAACCTTAAATGTGCCCCAATCCCTTCTGTTATCAACACCTAATGATGAAATTGTAAGGCTGCATAGATTAGGAGTTTGCTAAACTGAATGGATTTTGTGGGTTGTTTGTTCACAAATTTGTATGGGTGTTTCTGCTATGTCCAAACAAATCCTTTCCATTAAAATCAAACATAAAAACTTGTTGACCAAGCAAATGCTAGGGGAAAGTATTCCCCATTAACTTATTCCTAGTTAAGAAATACAGTGAGTTTTTAAATAAAGAGATTGACTGTGGGGGTTCTTGGGATATGTGGTTTGAAAAATCCTTTATCTTCATCTTCCCTGGGAAGACTTGGGGAACCTAGCAATAGTGGTGCTGTTTGAGAATAGAGAAATGAATGCCGAGGCAGTCAGAGGACCGAGGAAGAGGGGGATAGCACCAGGGAGAGTTAAAGCTTCTGTCCACAGAAAAAGAAAGTGAAGCTGGAGAAGAGAGTGCTAAGGTGGCTGGTACCCTCATCTGCCTCGGCAGAAATGTCAAACTGGACCAGAATATTGGGAGCATGCTATCATTGGTAGAATTTTTTTTGATGGAGAATCCAGGCATTTAAGAAAATGCTTTCCTTCTTTCATCTTCATTTCAGTCTGAGAAGTCAGATCCAGTTTCCTGAAAAATAGCTATGTGCCAGACACGGTGCTAAGTGTTTTATAATTATTATTTCCTTTCTTTTTCACAGCAACCCTGGGAAGTATGGGCTATTACTATTCCCATTTTACAGATGAGGTATCTAAAGGAACAAAGGTTCTGCGAACTGCTCAGAATCACACAGTTAGCAAGTATCTCAGGTTGAATTTGAACCCAGATGTTTCTTACAGGCCCAGTCATCTGCCTACTTTGCCATCTAACTTCAATCTAGAGGTTTCAGCTCCTTAAAACTGGTTATCTGTTTTGTTAAGTAGGACTTTTAAAAGTTTGCTGTAGGACTTTTAAAAGTTTGCTAACAATGTCTCTTATTCATGTATGTATGCACATGTATGTGTATATGTGTGACATATTCTAACTGCATTTGTATCATGTATGTCCTTAATTCCAAAGGGGTAGCTGGAAGAATTAGAGACAATGTTTGATTTGGGTATAGCCAAAACTCTAGAAAAAGAAAAACTCTAGTTTGAAGCCTGGTCAAAAAGTGCCAGGCTTTTTCCTGAGAAAGATTCAAAGAATCATAATTTGAAAGCTGAAAAAGACCTTACAGGCCATTTTGGTCAACCCTCTCATTTTGTAGATAAGGAAACTGAGAGAAGAGATTTGAAGTGACTTGTCCAAGGTCACACAAGATGTGACAGGGTTAAGAGCTGAACTTAGGTCCTCCAATTTCAAAGTGAGTAATTTTTTTTTTTTTATTGTACCTCATTTGGGGGATTTGATCTAATGGATTTTGGCTAAAAGACAGAACTACATTGGATTCTGGGTTTTTCTTCTGCACTTCAGACTAAAGTAAATCAGATTCCTCTTTTCCTATCTAGAATAAGGCTGAGATATCTTATTATTGGTTTTACTCACTTGTCTTCCCCTACCTCCCTTATGCATGCACAGATGGGGATCTCTGCAGGTATACAGTTAAGGACCGTCACTACATAGCAGGAAGTGCTGGCTGAGAAATGAAATGTTCTGTCCATGGTCCTGCCTAGCCATATCCATATTCTAAAAGTAGAGACCAGAGTTTCACCACCAGAAAAACACAAATATCAGGAAAACAAAAACTATTCCCTTTAAAGAATCCCAGACTTAGAGCTTCAAGACGCTCAAGATTATTAAACATAATCTTATTAAATTATTTCATTACATAGAGAAGTAAACTGATACCTGAAGTCACAGCAGGTATAAGTAGCCATTTATAGGACTCAAACATGTACCCTTTAATTTAACATGCTCAATACTGTTCTGCAAAAAGCCTTCAATATGAGATACCAAAAGGCAAACAAAATATGAACAATAATTGGACCTGAAAGAGTTCTCCCACTGAAGCTTGGGCTGAACACTAGTTGGATTGTGACACTGACACCATTTTTGGAGGACAAAGACAGAAGTGGCTTTTATTGAGTGATTCTTGATTTACATTCAGGGAGGTGACAGAAAGGAAAGACATATACAAAAGAGATGGGAGAATTATTCATTTTTCCAAATGACAAGCCCTTCATTAATAGGGGAAGCTAGAAGTATAGCTTCATTTCCAAGGAATCCCTCAGTAACTCCATGCCAGAACTATGTGGGCACATCTAAATACTTAGATAAATTCAGTGCTTTACAATAAGCAGAAAACCTGAAACTAAAAAAAAGGTAGGACTGGAATGAAACAACAAAGCTCTAAATCCAATAAATCATAGAAGTATGATATTTTAGTCACAACTTTTCCTAACCTATATAATTTAGACATTATATATTAGGAAAGATTATACTATGTAAATTTTGGAAGAACAACAAAATGGTCATTTTTGTGAGGAGTAAGGCTATAGAAAATATAGAAATCATTAAATGATGAGGGGAGCCAAGTTCTAGGAAGGAAGTGGGATTACAAATTGTAATACAGAAAAAATTTACTCCAGGGAACAATAGAAATGAATTAAAAGAGAGAGCAAGAGTCAGACAAAGAAAGACAGAGGTAAACAAAACACAAGAATAAAAGGTCTTCAAGTGAAAAAAAATAACTACAATATTTTTATATTGACAATTTCTAAAAAGTATATGTAGATATATGTGTCTTTTTACATACACATTCACACACACAAACACACATGGGACACTCAATTTAAAAAAGAAACAAATGAGAGCAAACCAGACTGTGGGTTTTTTTTTTTAATCAAGACCACACTTGTGAGAGGGCTCCCAAGGATCAACCCAGTAAGAGGAGTGATATTCTTTTCTTTTCTAAGTATTATATTTCTAGAAATAATCTTCCCCCATGATGAACAACTGTGCAGAGAATGTGTGCGCTACTTTAGGCAAGAGTATAAATGCATTAGCTGAGGCACCATTGTCTGGTCAGGCACTATACTTAATCCTCCATATATTAGTCATATCAGGAATTAGCCCTGTGTGTCCTGAGAAATTAGTCACAATATCAAGAAATGTTCTTTATTTTCAAAGCTCAGTTGCCCATTTGCCATCAGCTAACAAATCAATCCTACTATAACCATATTGTAAAATATTTGGGGTGGAGCCAAGATGGCAGAGTAGAAGCAGGACCTCCCCACCGCTCCTGCTTCCACCTTCCCCAATCCATGTAAAAAAGGGGATCTAAACAAACTTTGGAGCTGCAGAACCCACAAAATGACACAGAGAAGCTAACCTCCCACTGAGGACAGCCCAGCAGGCCAGCAGGAATTGGCCAGCATGGAAATCTGGGAACTGAGCCCCACTCTGAGGCTTTAGCTGCAGGGTGGGCCTGACCAGCCGTGGACTCCAAATCAGCAGTGGCTGTGGCCTTTACCAGATTTGTCAACACACAGATGCGAGGGACAAAATGAGAGGTCAGGGCAGTCTGGACTTTGGGACCAGTAAGTGGGAGAGGGTGGCTTTTGACCCTGGGGCAAGAAGCCACAGCCAGCCAGTGCCACATGGCAGCTTAAGCTCCTGGCCTGAAGAGTGTAGGCAGACCAAGCACCAGTCTGAGGGGTAATCACTCTTGCTTTAACCTGCTTGGATCTGGATTGCAGTCTAGGGTGGAGGTTCTGGGGTGTGTTTCCAGCTTTCCAGAGCATGTGGAGACCTCAGAGAGGGCACCCATCTAATACCTCTGGCAACTGAGAAAATCCCAGCATTTGGGACAAAAGCTCCCCTGTCTGGTGGCAGAGTCCTACTGTGGCAAAAAGCCCAGGGATGAAGTGACTGAGGGGTGACATGACCAATCAAAAGAAACAAAGTAGACAGAAGATTCCAACATTACACTCCTATTTTGGGGACAAAAAGGAGCAAAGCATGGAACAGGAGGAAGACAGTGAAGTCAGAACTCCTGCACCAAAAGCTTCAAAGGAAAATACAAGCTGGATACAAAGGAAATTACATGCCATAGAGGACCTTAAGAAGCAGATAAGGGAAGTGGAGGAAAAATTTGGAAGAGAAATGAGAACAATGCAAGAAAATTATGAAATGAGAGTCAACAACCTGACTGAGGAAAATAACACTTTAAAAAACAGACTGACTCAAATGGCAAAAGAGGCTCAAAAAGGCAATGAGGAGAAAAATGCCTTATAAAGTCGAATTTGCCCAACGAAAAAAGAATCTCAGAAGCTCAATGAGGAGGAAATATTTGACCTAGAGTATGTAAAATGGAGGATAGATCCATTCATTATGAGAAAAAAAATGAAACTCTCTCAAAAAAGTTTCTAAAGTGTTCCTTTGTTCCATAGATTAAACTATTAACTTGTAATTTAAAGTGGTAAAAGACCCCCCAAAAATAAGAGTTCTTTATACTTACTCTCCAACTCAAAATATTCATAGTAACAAATTTTGTGGTAGCTAGAATTGAAATGAGTGCCCAATGACTGAAGAATAGCAGAATAATTAGTTATATATGAATATATTTTAATATTATTATGCCACAGAGACTGAACATGTGAAATTTAGAGAAAAATGAAAATACTTCTACAATTGACAATTCAAATAAGCACAACCATTATATGAACACAGTAATGTAGAGAAAAGCAACACTAAGATGTAAATGAAAGCTCTCCTACTACAATGCTCCATCTTAACCCTAGAGAACACATGAGGAAGCATAGCTCCCTCCTTTCCATAAAAAGTGGGGAACTATGTGGAATCCTCCCCATGCTTTCATATGGACATGATATGTTGCAGAGTTTTTCTCAACATTTTTTCTCTGTTACATAGGAAAAATAGTTGAGTAGCAGGACAAGTTCTGAGATGATTAAGGCATTAAAATGTTAAAAAAAAGTTTAATAAAAAATAAATGTCAACTATTACAAATGTTCCTGCCAATTTGCTGCTCATAGACTAAAAATTATCTATGCCACTTACCAGGACACAGGTAGCTTGCTGCACCCAAGGCAATGGAAGATAGCATTTTGCCAATCTGTTCCCTTCCTTTCTTTCTCTCCTCTCTCTCTCTCTCTCTCTCTCTCTC
>NW_027186352.1:29152042-29152655 GCF_028583685.1 Petaurus breviceps papuanus
CTCTCTCTCTCTCTCTCTCTCTCTCTCTCTCTCTCTCTCTCTCCCCCTCCCTCCCTACTTCTCCCTTTCCCTCTCTCCCCTTAGACTTACCAGTTGTACTCAGGCATAATGATGCTGTGGTTCCTTAATACTTCCAATATCATACCATATCCAATCCTTTTTAGCAATAGTAGAAAACAGGAACATGTGTTCAAAATAATTCTTTTGGTTCCTAGGTCCTTTAATTACAAATCCAACATCCCCCTATATGAAACAAATCTGAACTTCAGAGAACACTAACTAGACAGTATGACAAGAGAGGATAGGCTGCTAATATGGGTTCAGGAGACCTGGGGTCAAACTTTCCTATGACACATTTCATGTTCCTAAAATCTGTTTCTCAAACTGTAAACTAAGAAGAATAACACTTTTATAACTGTGTAACTCATATGGTTATTATGGGACTCAAAGGAAATAACATGTGAAAAGTACTTTGTAAGCTTTAGGACATTATAAAAAGTTATTTACTATTATGATTTCTAGGGAAAAACCCAACATAATTAGCAAGTTGAAAGGACAAGTAAATAGTTAACCTTCACTGAATATATATATATATATATATATATATATATAT
>NW_027186352.1:29152755-29168075 GCF_028583685.1 Petaurus breviceps papuanus
TATATATATATATATATATATATATATATATATCTTTTGGAGGGGGCGGGCAGGACAATTGGGGTTAAGTGATTTTCCCAAAGTTACATGGCTATCAAGGGTGAAGTATCTGAGACTGGATTTGAACTCATGTCCTCCTGACTCCAGGGCCAGTACTGTATTCACTGCTCCATCTAGCCACCCCTACTCAATATATTTTGGGTTTTCTTAAGCTTTTATAATAAGAAAATGAGAGGCAGCAAGGAACAGAATTCTATCGCTGAAGCCTGGAAGACTTCTGTTTAAGACCTAACCCTGAAACACACTGGTGTGCAACCCAGGACCAACCACTATGTGTTATAGCCCCCAGAAAACTCCTTAAGAAAATAATTTATACATGACTTACTGACCTGTGAACAATGGAGGGACTGTCCAAATAGTGTGTTCTCCATACTTATAAAATCTCAGGTCTGGATACACACACACATAGTTGTTTCGTTTTGTTTTTTTAAGGTTATAGAGTATCTATACATTTTATCTTTCTCACTCATTTAAAACTTTTCAAAAACAAGGTTTTACAATGTGCTATAAGTTCTGGGTAGAATTTGTGGGAAAAAAAAAAAACTGTTTTCAGAAAAGCATGAGAAAGGAGAAATTATTTATGTCTAAGCAATTATTCAACATGTTATGGTTGAAGGACTACAACTTGAAGTACATCCATGAAGTTGATAAAAAGAAATATAAGTGATTAGAGAAATCATGAAGTGAATCATCTTTGAAAATATTACATGTTAAATCTCCAGTCCTTGGATTTGGATGTCCTTTAGAAAAGCCCAAGAACGTAAGACCATGTTAACTAACTAAGTAACCTTAGGTAAGTCACTTCATTTCTCTGAATCTCAGTTAATTTCTCCATGAATATAATTATATTTTAACTTATAAGGTCACAGGGTTGTTGAAAGGTTGTAAAGAGGAAAATTATATGAAAATATTTCAAAGCTGAACAGAGCTATTGAAAAACCAAGCTGGATTGCTGTTACCATCATTGTCGCCACAATCATTATCAATATCACTTGAGTATGACAGGCAGAAATTCTAAATTACTAAGGGTAAAACGATTTCAGCTACATTGAATAGAAATGCAGAAAATATATAGGTTTTGTTTTTCTTCTTGAGTTGGCTCATTATATCAGAATCAACTGAATTGACACATTAAGATTTTATTGATGTCAGTAAACATATATTAAGTTATAACTAAGTAACATGAATCACAATAGGGAAAACAAAGAGAAAATCAAAGACAGAGAGAAAAGAGAGAAATAGAGAAGGAAGAAAAAAAGAGAGGGAGAGAAATGATAGAGATAGATAAGGAAATAATTATTAATCATCTACAATGTTTCAAGCACTGTGTAAAGAAGTTTTGCAAATATGATCTTATGTAATCCAACCACTCTGTGATATAGATTCAATTATTAACTCCATTTATAGTTGAGAAAACCAAGAAGGACAGAACTTAATTGAGTTGTCTAAGTTCAGAGTTTGAACTCAGGTCTTCTTGTCTCTAAGACCAACAATCTCTCTACTATATCACCTAAATGTCAAGTAATTGAAAAGAAGAGAAGATGAGAGGAGACAAAAATGAGAAATGGAATGGAATAGAATATTCCTTGCTCTGGAATAGCTTACATTCTATGTGGAGAAAGACAGAGACTATAAAAATAATCAAATGTGGCACTGAAGACTTTCATTTACATGACAACATCACTCATGCTCAGCAATACTCTGAAAACAATTAAGTATATATCATTGAAGAGATATATAGGATATGTGGATTTAGAGAAACAAGGAAAGACTATTAGAATTAATGCTAAGTAAAATAAGAACCAAGTGAATCATGCACAAAATGTCTACAAAATTGCAGAGAAAAAAAAGCTCACAAAGTCTGCCAAACTCAGATTAAACGTAATGGCCAAGATTAATTTCAGAGGTCTGGGAATGAAATACAGTTCCATCCTCCCATTAGATGACTGTGGTGCTATGGATGTTTAATGAAACACATGTTGTCAGATAAGAGTTATTATTTCAGTGAATTCTGCCTAGCTGTTTTTCTTTGTAAGAAAGGATGGTTTAAGGGAGAGGGAGAGGTAATAGATATTAGAAATATCTGTTGTCTAATCAACACCTAAAACAAAGATTTAATAACTTTTTTTAAACAAATGTTAGTGGTAAAATACATAGAAAAGGGAATATATTGCCATTGATATTATGAACAATGATTTACCATTAGCCCTGTATTTAAAAAAATTACCTCTCATGATACTCTTCATTTTACACATACACCTACTTTTATATTGGTCTTTTATATGTGTGTGTATATGTTTTGTTTTCCTTATGTATGCATATGTGTAGAATCAATATTTACATACCCATCTGTCTTTGTTTATCTAGATTATTGTCATAGACTCTATTTCCCTAAGAGTAAGAGATTTCTTGGTTTATCACACTTCTTACATTGTGTGTAACTCTTTGAATTAAAAAAAGTTACAAAAACATAACTGTGTGTGGCGTTGATGGATAGAATTATGGTAGGTAGAGAGGAACACAGTGGTATGAATTAAGTCTCATACATTTTAAGTGGGAAGTCCCTCAAATACTGTAGTCCCATTTTAGTTGAGAGATAAACCAACCCCATGAATCTGAGGGTTGCAAATGTTCTTATAATAACTTTTAATTTCAACCAAAGCTGAGAATCAAGCTGTGAATTTATCAGCCTTCTAATCTATTGGGAACAATTATTTTAGATATGGTAATGTTATAAAATAAAACAAATAAAATGGAATTCTCCACATCATTTAATTAAGGCATTTCATTATAGAGGAATAAGATCAAGAATTCCTATAGCTGTGTCTTGGGTTGGATGCCTACTTAGAACATCTGCTCCACTGTTTTGACAGGTGTTTATTAATATGAATGTCTAATCCTATGGCATTGGTGCTAATGGCTTGGCAGTTCCACATTTAAATACTGTAGACATCCTTGATTACACATGGAAACCCCTGGCTAATTGATTAAAAACCATTTTCTTTGCATACATAACAAGAAAGAAACCAACACTATATACATAATATTTCAACCCATGTATTTCAAAATGATACTGTAGAGCTGAAAAATATATGGTAAGAATATTATTGATAATTGCCTAGGGATTCTTTAAAATAAAAATATTCCCCACCTTGTTTTTATTTCTTTTTAAGCATTGTTTATAAACACATACATATAAATGTTCACAGATGTATGTGCATATATGTATATATACACGTGTGTGACTCTCTTAGACAAAGAAATCAACCACCTTTTTACTGATGATAGATTGTTGAATAATGCAATTTGACAATATAAAATTCCTTTCTTAGTTAAAAATTATAAGGAAAATGTTTTCCTCCAATTTACATTACAAAAAAACCTGACACTTAAGATGATAAACAATATGACCTTAACTAAATTTTTAAAGTTAATAACAATGGAAAATATTTATATACTAATTTCCCTGGCTAGAATTTGATATGGCATATACAAGAAAAGTGACTGTCTGTCTAAGGAATTCTCTGTTGCAACAATATTTAAGTTGTTTTAAAAATCAGTTCTATGAATAAACATTTTGCACTGGTAAAAGTATAGATAAACATTTTTCTATAACATACTATCATTCCTACAATTTCATTGAATTTGATGTATCCTATCTGTGAGAAAAGTACCACACTGAACTGATTAAATATTTTGTTACTTTACCACTTCCTATTATTTTTGACTTAGTCAGTAGTTTTAAGAGAGTACAGAAAAAAGTAGAGGCAGCATGCCATAGCCACATGTGGGCACAAATAGCTCATTATTGTAAAAAGAAAGTCAATCTCAGTCTCCCAAGCACAGAAGGCTGCACTGTCAGACAACACATATCTTGTCAGTAATAAAAATAATAACATCAATGCACATAGGTGGAGGCATACTATATGAGAGCAATGAATGTTTTCCTAGCTGGCAATAGAATAGTCGATCTCTGTCACAAGGAAGAACTGTCTACACCTGCAGATATGCTCACTCACCATGAGATTAGACACCTGGTTATATATCCAACCACTCACATGTTAGGAGCCCGCAGATGATGATGCTTCAGACAGGGGAAAGCAGAAGTTACAAATTAAAAAAAAATAATGATCTAGCATTTTCCATTTAGAATTGGGAGGATTCATATAGGTCATGTATTTAAACTCCTTTGTTTTCCAAATGACAAAATGAAGATTCAGAGAAGGAAAGTGATTTTCCAAGCATCACAGAATTTGCCAACAGTAGAACTGAGAACCAATCCCTGTTCATTCAACTATAAATTCAGTATCCCCCTTCATTCATGTTAATCAATCATCATAGCCATCATGCTAATATAAAGTGGTTATTTTTTTCCCTTAAATAGAGATCTAGGAAAGTCAAAATCACATGGGAGAAGGACATAGTCTGTGTTATTTTCCTGTAACTGTAGTTGCACTATGAATGCTAACATAACCTTTCATCTTACTTCTATTCAACTAAACATCATTTTTCTACCTGTTCATTCAATCATTCACAGAACTTAAATAGGATTGCAACTTTTCTTTTTTTTTTTTTAATTGAACTCAACCAAACCTGAGAACTCCAGTTTAATGTTAGGTGTAGAGCACTGCTGTCAACCTCAAACAGAAATGGCAACTGTTAAACCAGGTCATATGTTTGACACCTCTGTTCTGGAGAATTGTGCATATTAAACATGTTTGTCTTAATGTTCATTTTTGGAATAACAAAGTGTCAAGTTATAGTGGCATAGATGTTCATGCCCTAATGTTTGGGAATCTGATACTAGCAAATTTTTTGGCACTGGGAGTTTATAACTGCAGTAAGGTGAAATTCTATACAAAAATCTACTAATTCTGGAATAAATATGGAGGGACTATGGGATTGGAGGAACTACAGACTGCCTAAAGAGGTGAGAATGCTCCCAGGTTGAAAAGAAACAGTAAATTAAGGCTTCTGTGGTAAATCATGCTGGTAACTGGCTATGCTACTGCACTTCTGGTCTGGGTGAAACAAGAAGAGCTAGTCTGAATTGTTGTTTTTAAAGGACTGTAATATAGATGGCAATGGATTTAGGAATTATCCAAACAAAAACTCTCACAATAATCTTTAATAATTCAGAACCTACTACTCTGGAGTGGCTAAATGAAAGTTAATATTTCATAATTAAAAAAACAATGAGACTAATAACTACCAGATTTTATGATAAAATATAAAAAAGAAAAAAGTGAGAGAATTAGTTTATAAAAATAGAAATTACTTAACCAAACAATAGTGATGGATAATAATTGGCAGGAGTTCAATTTAATAGAAACATGTTTCCCCAAGAAGGAACCTATGAAATAACTGAGATCAGAGTGATACCCAAAGGACTTCTTCATAGACAATATTCACTTGAATGCAGCCAACACTGTTTTCAAGAGGAACCATGGAAATACCTAAGTCATTTCATTATTTAAGTAGTTATTTTTATGATAGTGATACAAATAAGATTCCTGTCATCAAGAAAGACCAAACATTTATTTTTGGGAAACTAGATTTACTGAGTACTTAAAATTTTGTAAGGAACTGGAAGTATGTAACACATAAACTCAAATTTGCAAAATGCAGCCTCTATTGGTAGATGGCCTTTATAGATACTCTAATGTATATCTATAAATTCTTCATCAAGTGGCTGAAATTACACCACTGAAGCTCAAAATCCTTTATCAACTATAAACCAAATGTTCTTGTACTACAAATAAAATTCCAAATATCCTTGAATATACAATAGCAGTGTTGGAATTGGGGTATTATCACAGACGCAATTCCTCAGAACACAACTCCCACAAATTTTGAGAGAGATCAAAAAACAAACTCAAAACATTAATCCATAAAAAGCTCGGAACAGAGGTGGCTAGGTGGTGCAGTGAGTAAGAGCACCAGCCCCGGAGTAGGGAGGACCCGGGATCGGTTCTGGCCTCAGATATTTAACACCCACACAAAATAACTGGCCATGTAACATTGGGCAAGTTATTTAACTCCAATTGCTTTAAAAAAAAAGTTGGAAACAACTTTTAAATTTGTTTACACAGTGATGTATCTAAAAAAGATGAAACTGTATCTCATTACATATTCATTTGCAAAAGTAATTTTCTCCCGACTTCAAAACAGAAAATAATAAAAGTAGGACAGTGACTTGAACTGATAGTATCTCTATCTTGAATATCATTTCATGGATATGATTTGTCTTCATATTATCTTCGTTTTCCAATATGTTCTCCCCTTCTTTACCCCTAGCACTATCTAAGATATTGAAGGATTTTAAAAATGAAAAACAAAATTATTCAGTAAAACTAATGTTCAAAGAATATGTTTGATGTTATATGCAGTGCTCCATAATAATAGATCTCCAATCCTCAAAAAAGAGAGGGTGGTGGTGTACTTTTCTTTTACAAGCCACAAAGCTATTAATTACTATTGTCATAAAGTAAGGATGATAAGAAAACCTGCCTCCCAGACTTGTTATGAATAACTAATAAAATAATAAATGAAAAATATTTTTGTTTTCCTTGAAGCACTATATAAATGCCACAGATGGCACAGTGGATTGAATGTAGGACTTGAAGTCAGGAAGAATTTGGTACCAAGGATGAAATAAGTTAACATAAGGAGAGGTGCTTTGTAAATTTGAAAGCATGGTAAATTTTAATTGCTGTTGTCTATATTTGGTCACAATTTTGTAGTATTTAGTTTTGATTGTCTTGTTCTTTCCATTTATATTGTTGTTGTCATGGTCTATATTATTTTATTCTCCTTACTTGACTTTGCATCAGTTCAAATAAAACTGCTAATGGTTCTCTCAATTCTTCTTAATATATATAATTTTTATATCATAATGATATTTCTTTACATACACATACCACAACTTATTTAGCCATTCCTCCCCAATAGGCATTTCTTTTTGAAATTCATGAAATAAAACATAAGAAGAATGAACATGGTTGATGTATATAATAGTAATGATAACAACAATGACAAAAACAATGAATATAGTCTTGAACATTGATGACACTGGTTTGAGTTAGATAACTCCCTGATTTGAGAACACATTTAATTGATATAGATAAGCACCTTATCTATAACTTAGGATCTTTGAGAGCTGAGGCAGGGGGCACTGAAAAGTTAAAGTGACTTCCTTATGGTCAGATAGCTACTCTGTATGAGAAAATAGACTTTACACCAGTATTTCCTGATTGCAAGGTCAGCCCTCTGTTCATGATATTACATTCAAAGAGATATTACCTACATAGAGATTTTGAGCTTTGAAAAGGGCTTTACAAATAAGGTTTCATATTACACATATCATTAGCTTCCTTTTAAAAATGGGGAAAATGATGTAGATTCAAATCTGTTAAGTGCCTTGCACATGTTCACAAAGTTAGTAAATACTTGAGGCAAGATTTGAACCTAGGCCCTTTAAAGTCTGCCATTACCACCCTGTCCTATACCATACACTAGTGTAGGATAGTCCTAGTTAAAACTAGTTAATATCCATGAAACTTCATAGATTATACTGTGGAAACTTTAAGTATATTTTTGCCTAAATAGTCATTTAATTATCCATTTTTATAAAGTATAGAACAGGGATTTTATTTTTCTTATTTGAATTAACAAAGATTTGTACAAATTGTCACTATATAGGACTTTCCAGACCACCAAAATAGGTAAATAATTTGTGACTTGTTACTATAGCTGTGACTTTAGTACCAGTACTTAGAGATATATTTGACAATCCATTCAGTGAACAAGGAAGTATTTCATGAGTCCTTTATATTCAAATCTGTGCTAGACATGGCAGAGAGGGAGAGAAGGAATAAGCATTTATGTAGGAACTACAATTCCATAGTGCTAAGTGCTTTACAATTCCTCACTATGACCCCAGAAGATAAGTGATATTATTATCCCCATTTTTCAGTTGAGGAAAGGTGCCTGAAAGGTCATCTAATCCACATTCTACATGAAATTTTTCATTTCTATTGTATACCTGAGCATTGGTTACAAATACTCTTTGCTACAATTCTTCAATAATATTGCATATACTAACCCCAAGGGTTACATCGTCCATTTTTGTATAGGTCTAATTGTTAGGCCTCTAACATTAAGACTAAAATTGTTTTTGACAACTATATCCATGAATTAAAGTTCTGCTTTCTGGGTCCAAAAACATCAAATTGACACCCTTTTTTAATAAGACAACACCTAAAGACATATGAAGATCATTATATTTTCTCCTATAAATCTTACTTTCTCCAAGTTAAAGATCCAAAAGCCCTTTAACCAATTTCTCTGTGTCATGATAACCAATCTATCTTTCTATTTTCGTTACCATATTACGCTAACTCTCTATTTTCTTAACAACCTATGATAATATACAAGTTATTTAAAGCATTCAAGGTGTCTGATTCTTATCTGTGAAACAAGAATTTTGTGTTAGATAGGCTCTACTGTCCCTCCAAAGTATAAACAGATAATGCTGTGATTCTTATTATATTTACCCATATTTTTGGAACTTGTCATATAATACCCTCACAAAAGAGAAAATTATTAATTTGATAACACTAAAATAGGATTTGGGGGTCTCAAAGAGCTCATCCAACTTTCCTGAATATCTTTGCTCCCACTCAGTTCCTCAAAATAACTCTTTAAATCACTATTCAGATTCATGCCAAAATAGAAATGTCCCCTTTGGACTTCACAGGAACAAATCTACTTATGCTGTGGATTGTTGTAAGAAGAACTATTCACATTTAGCAGAGAGTTACAAATTAAAATGCACTATCTGACCTCTCCAGAAACAATTCACACTTAAAGTTTGCTGCTAAGGTGAGCAGAGAGATGATTAAATCAGATGCAAAACTCTCCTCAAAGACAATGCCTGAGTGATAAAAGATGGAAGGAAGATACAGCAAAGACCATTACTTTCCCAGCAGTCCATTCTTCTGATGCTGGGGTCAGTGTCCTCCTAGAGAGCCATAACTGAAAGAAATTAATAATGACAGAAACCTATAGCCCCAGTTCTTTGTTGGTGTGGCTTTTCACATTGACCAGTATTTTATATCACCAACAGAAGACTGAAAAAGAAATTCTATATTAATACTGATCAAATCATTTACTGTGTGGGTCTCAGTCTCCTTATATGTAAGATAAAAATGTTGGACTTCAGGTATAGATCTCTTAGCCTATGTTTATAGGGGATCCCATTCATAACAGCATGCATTGTTGTTGAAATGACCCCATTTGCTTTTTGTTTGCTTGTTAATTTTTTTTGTTTTTTTAGCAAAGATATTGAAGTGGTTAGAAATTGTGTTTTCTGGCTCATTTTACAGATGAGGAAGCTGAGGCAAACAGGGTTAAGTGACTTTCCCAGGATCATAATCTAAGGTCTGAGGCCAAATTTGAACTTAGATGAGTCTTCCTTATTCTATTCCTGGTGCTCTATTCACTCTAACACTTCAGTGCAACATCTTGTACTCCTTAGCAAAACCCAAACCGTATAGATGTTGAATGCATCTTTTTAAATTATTTTTTGTGTTGCTTGGAATCTGAAATATGTGTACTGCTAGAGAACCCCTGATCTCTCATAATAGAAGGAAATTTCATGGATGTTAAGGTTTGTGTTTGTGTATGTGTGTGTGTGTGTGTGTATACATAGGAGGAGGGAGTGTTGTGGCTTTAAACCTGTGATTTTATCCACACAAGAAAAAATAGTTATAAGAAAGTGTTAGAGCTGCCTTAGGAATTCATAAGAAAAGTATATTCCCCAATGTCACAGGAAATATAAGAAAACAGCAGGAATCTAATTTAATTCTCCCTTCTATAAAGGTAGGCTCTCAAATCACTATGTTGGGGGTACTGTAACAATAATAAAAACAGAGGACTAACATCAGATACATGAAGACCTGGGTACAACTGCCATCTCAGCCCCATGCTGGTTGTGGGAACATGGCAAAAGTCATTTAACATCCTAGTGCTGGAGACAATCCATTTAAAACTGATATGCAGAATAGATATCAAATTACTTTGTTGATTGTTAACTTTTCACTACGGGAATTAATACTTTAAAATTAGCAAATGCTACAATATAGGGATTGATTTATTGTTTGGTTGATTGTCTGATGTTTAGTGATGGAGAAATTATTAGTAAAGCAAGTAAATACAAAAGTATGTTGCGTATGTGCTATTTTACCCAAAGACCATGTTTTAAACATTGACAAGCATAGCCATGACTTCACTAATGTAATCACAGGTTTCCTGCCTGTCACTAATAGTAATAAGGGCAAGAATAATAAGAGTCCCATACAGGTTGATAGAGCTCTGAGGTTTCCCAAGGGTTTTCTTCACAATAGCATAGTAAAGTAATTGATAAAGAGATTATCGTCCTCCCCCAAACCCCATTTTTCATATTAAGAAGGTGAGTTTCAGACAGGCTAAGAGACATCCCTGAGGATTTTAGAGTTCAAGCTACAATCTCCTGTTTCCTTCAAAGTTCAGTTTGTCTTCCACTTTCTGCATGAGACATGTTCTGATCAAAACATAGAGATGATAATTGGATGAATGATAGATGGATAGAAAATCTATAGATTATACAGATATCTCTAGAGATATCTACATCTATCTGTGTTCTATGCATAGAGATATCGAGAGACTAGCTCTGAAAGGACTTCAATCTTCCACTTCATACCTTGACATGTGTAATAGCCACTCACCTTGTGTCTGGATTGATCCTCAAACCTAGGGCTCCTTAAACTTTCCCTATTGGAGCCCTCTTCAGGGCTTCTTAAACTGTGGATCCCAACCCACAGTTTAGGGAGCATTGATTATCTTCTACATGTTGAGCGCTATGAGCGCTATAGATAAGAAGAAAAGCCCAAACAGCGCAAGTATAGCTTCTCCATCAAGGAACTCACATTCCAACTGAAGATAACATATGCAGACAACTATGAAAATGCAAGAAATAAAAAGGAAAAATTAGAGATAGGCAACAGGGGAAGGCACTGGGAAAAGAGAGGAGGGAAAAATGTTAGATAGGCCTCTTGCAAATAGTGGTAATTTAGATAATTCTTGAAGGGATTCAGGGGACTGGGCAGTAGAGATTAAAGAAATAACATCAGGTAGGGAGAAAAGCTATGGCAAAAGTATGGAGTTATGAGATAAAGGGTTATGGTAGAGGAACATCAAGAAGGCAAATATTACTGGGTGCACATGAAGGGAAGTAAAGTGTAAGAAGACTGGAAATGTAGGAAGGCGCCTGGTTGTAAAGGGCTTTTCAAGCCAAACAGGATTTCATACTTCATTCTGGTAGTAATAGGGAACAATCAATTGTATTGATGGGGAGGTGAGATGGTCAGACCTGAGATATTGGGGTATAACAGTGAAATGGAGGATGGTCTGGAGTGGTTTGTGAGGTGCGGCAGTGAGACCACAGATAAGACTATCACAGCAGTCCAGGAGTGAGAAGATAAAGGCCTTTATCAGGGTGGTGCCAGTGTCAGAGGAAAGGAGGGTGACTGAGAAGATAATGGCACCTTTGATAGAAATAAGAGAGTTTGAACAAGGGGAAGTTTGGGGAATATCTGTGAGTTCAGTTTTATGTGTGCCGACATTAAAATATCTATATGAAATCCAATTCAATATGTCTAAGGGGTAGATAGAAATTCAGGAATGGAGGTGAAAGGAGAGGTTAGGGATGGATAAATAGATTTTTGATTATCTGCACAGTGATGATCATTGAAATTGTATAGAGATGATACAAGATACAGAGAGGGAAAATAGAAGAGGACCCAGGAAATAGCCTTATGCGACACCCATTATTACAGGATATAAATTGGATAAATATCCATTGACAGAAACACATTCCCTAAGAGCTTGAGAAATAACCCACTTAAAGGGAAATAGACTTCTGCACTATTCACCACTCTGACTCTCCCAGTTCCATGTGTTTTATATCAATGCAATCATCAGTCATAATAATGACACATTTTAATTTTAAACATGCTGATTGGAAACAATAAAGGCAAATAAATATTATAGATACTGATATAGTAAAACAAATTTATAAATAAATTTAAATTACATCACAATTCAAATATAAACCAGAAACCTGTTCTCACATCAGTGCACACATTGTCTATGGTGAAGAGGGTGCCCTCGCCCAACACTGGAAGGTAAGCATAGAACAGTGAAAATTTGCATGTTTAACAGGTAAGTCACAACTTTGGACTGCAATTTTTAATGTTATTAGTTCATTCAGTAACATCTGTACCCTACATAACACTAATTTTGTGATGACTGATTAACTATTAATCCTTATTTTTCTTCATCTGGCAAATTTTCTTCTCCTCCCCATTGGAACATAACTTTTCTCAGCTCAGTTAACCCTCACCTTTTAAATGGCATTTAACCTGGAAAGACTTACATGAACTGATGCAAAGTGAAGTGAGCAGAACCAGGAGAAAACTGTACACTGTAACAGCAATATTATATCATGATCAACTATGAATGATTTAGTCATCTCAGCAAAACAATGATCCAAGACAGTACAGAAGGACTTATGATGAAAAATGCTGTCCACTTCCAGAGAAAGAACTGATAGAGGCTGAATATAGATTGAAACATACTTTTCTTTCTTGCTTGCTTAATTTTTTGGTCTGTGTTTTCATTCTCAGAACAGCTAAGATGGAAATTTGTTTTGCATGACTGCATGTGGACAGACTATATCAAATTGTTTCCCTCCTCAAGGAGATGGATGGGAGGAAGGAGAAAGAAAAATTGGAAGACATTTTAAAAATCAATGTTAAAAATTGATTTCATATGAAATTGGAAAAATATTTAAAAAATTAAACTCACTTAGGAAAAAATGGCTTTTAAAGAATATTAGTTCTTAGTAGAATGGGAGCTGTCCTTGAGCTAGGAAGCTACAAACCTCATCAAACTGGTTACTTATAGCTTTATAGACTAGACCAGCTATTGAATCACATGGATGCTTTGGTGTCTAATCAAAGAAGACCTCCCAAAAATGTACTTCAGGGAGATTATTTAAGCCAGTTCATTGTGACATGCAAGGAGCTACAAAGCCCCCCTCTACTTTCTTCTTCTCAGACTAAAGGTAGAATGAGAGAGGAACCTTAATCTATAGGAAGACTGATGTCTCTAGATTTTTAGGTAGTAATAAGGGCAATAGTTATCATTGGACCTCCTGACCAGTTATGTTAAGTATCTCTCCAGGAATCAGGAAAGATTTAATTGTATTATTTTCTCAGCTATCTGCTCTTAACTGCCATAGTTCTGATGGAGCACAGCTTTTCAGCAGGCACCTCAAATGCACCATATACCTACGTATTCCCTTCTCAGGCTTTTTGATGATCCCATTCCTCTGCCTCCATTTGAGGAAGTTCCTGATTCTTAGTGACTAATATTTTACTTTTAAAAAGATGCAACTGGGGCTGAGGCAAGATGACGGAGCAGAAACAGGATCTCTGAGCAGCTGCAGCTCCCACCTTAGCCAATTTATGTAAAAGGGGACTCAGAACAAACTTTGGAGCTACAGAACCCAAAAAATGGCACAGAGAAGCTAAACTCCAACTGAGGACATCCCGGTAGGCCAGCAGGAATTGGCCAGCACAGCGCTCTGGGACCCAAGCCCAGTTTCAGCCCCAGGGCGGGCCTGACCAGTAGCCAGCTGGAGGGACTCCAAATCACCAGCAGCTATGCCCCTCTCCAGAAATATCAACACATAGATGCTAAGGACAAAGTGAGAGGTCAGTGCAGTGTGGACTTTGGGACACAGCAGTTAGGAGTACATTGGCTTTTGCACCCAGGGCGAGAAGCCACTGAGGGCTGCAGTGCAGCCAAGTGGCAGCTTCAGCTCCTGGCTTGCAGAGTGTAGGGGATAAAAGCGACGAGTCTGAGGGGTAATCACTTTGCTTTAACCTGCTTAAATCTGGATTGCAGTCTAGCGTGGAGGTTCTGGGTTGTGTGGCTTCAGAGAGGGTACCCAACTAATATCTCTGGCAGATGAGAAAACCCCCACATCTGGGAGGAAAGCTCCCCTGTTTGTTGGCAGAGTCATACTGTGGCAAAAAGCCCAGAGGTCAAGTAACTGAGTGGTGACATGACCAGGCAAAGGAAGCAAAGCAAACAGAAGAATCCAATATTATACTCCTATTTTGGGTAGAAAAAGGATCAAAGCATGGAACAGGAGGAAGACAGTGAAGTCACAACTCCTACACCAAAAGCTTCAAAGGAAAATACAAGCTGATTCCAAGCTACAGAGGACCTTAAGAAGCAGATAATAGAATTGGAGGAAAAATTAGGAAGAGAAATGAGAACGATGCAAGAAAATTACGAAATGAGAGTCAACAGCCTGACTGAGGAAAATAACACCTTATAAAACAGTGTAACTCAAATGGCAAAAGAGGTTCAAAAAGGCAATGAGGAGAAGAATGTCTTGAAAAACTTAATTTGCCAGATGGAAAAAGAATCTCAAAAGCTCAATGAGGAGAATCATTGCTTCAGAATTAGACTGGAGCAAATGGAAGTTAATGACTTTATGAGAAATCAAGATGCTGTTAATCAGATCCAAAGAAATGAAAAAATAGGAGGCAATGTGAAATATTTCATTAGAAAAACCACTGACTTAGAAAATAGATCCAAGAGAGATAATTTAAAAATTATTGGACTACCTGAAAGCCATGATCAAAGAAAGAAACTAGAAATTATCCTTCAAGAAATTCTCAAGGAAAACTGCCCTGATGTTTTAGAACCAGAGGGCAAAATAGAGTTTGAAAGAATCCACCAATCAGCCCCTGAAAAAGATCCCAAAAAGAAAACTCCTAGGAATATTATAGCTGGGTTTTGAAATTCCCAAATCAAGGACAGAATATTACAAGCAGCCAGTAAGAAACAATTTGAATATTGTGGAAACACAATCAGAATAACTCCGGATCTGGCAGCTTCTACACTGAGGGATCAAAGGGCTTGGAATATGATATACTGGAGGGCAAGGAGCAGGGATTAAAACCAAGAATCACCTACCCAGCAAAACTGAGTATCATGTTTCAGGAGAAAATATGGTCACTCAGTGGAATAGAGGACTTTCAAGCATTCTTGATGAAAAAACCAGAGTTGAATAGCAAATTTGACATTCAGATACAAGAAGCAAGAGAAGCATGAGAAGGTAAACAGGGAAAAGAAATCATAAG
>NW_027186352.1:29168475-29169867 GCF_028583685.1 Petaurus breviceps papuanus
AGTCTGAGGGGTAATCACTTTGCTTTAACCTGCTTAAATCTGGATTGCAGTCTAGCGTGGAGGTTCTGGGTTGTGTGGCTTCAGAGAGGGTACCCAACTAATATCTCTGGCAGATGAGAAAACCCCCACATCTGGGAGGAAAGCTCCCCTGTTTGTTGGCAGAGTCATACTGTGGCAAAAAGCCCAGAGGTCAAGTAACTGAGTGGTGACATGACCAGGCAAAGGAAGCAAAGCAAACAGAAGAATCCAATATTATACTCCTATTTTGGGTAGAAAAAGGATCAAAGCATGGAACAGGAGGAAGACAGTGAAGTCACAACTCCTACACCAAAAGCTTCAAAGGAAAATACAAGCTGATTCCAAGCTACAGAGGACCTTAAGAAGCAGATAATAGAATTGGAGGAAAAATTAGGAAGAGAAATGAGAACGATGCAAGAAAATTACGAAATGAGAGTCAACAGCCTGACTGAGGAAAATAACACCTTATAAAACAGTGTAACTCAAATGGCAAAAGAGGTTCAAAAAGGCAATGAGGAGAAGAATGTCTTGAAAAACTTAATTTGCCAGATGGAAAAAGAATCTCAAAAGCTCAATGAGGAGAATCATTGCTTCAGAATTAGACTGGAGCAAATGGAAGTTAATGACTTTATGAGAAATCAAGATGCTGTTAATCAGATCCAAAGAAATGAAAAAATAGGAGGCAATGTGAAATATTTCATTAGAAAAACCACTGACTTAGAAAATAGATCCAAGAGAGATAATTTAAAAATTATTGGACTACCTGAAAGCCATGATCAAAGAAAGAAACTAGAAATTATCCTTCAAGAAATTCTCAAGGAAAACTGCCCTGATGTTTTAGAACCAGAGGGCAAAATACAGTTTGAAAGAATCCACCAATCAGCCCCTGAAAAAGATCCCAAAAAGAAAACTCCTAGGAATATTATAGCTGGGTTTTGAAATTCCCAAATCAAGGACAGAATATTACAAGCAGCCAGTAAGAAACAATTTGAATATTGTGGAAACACAATCAGAATAACTCCGGATCTGGCAGCTTCTACACTGAGGGATCAAAGGGCTTGGAATATGATATACTGGAGGGCAAGGAGCAGGGATTAAAACCAAGAATCACCTACCCAGCAAAACTGAGTATCATGTTTCAGGAGAAAATATGGTCACTCAGTGGAATAGAGGACTTTCAAGCATTCTTGATGAAAAAACCAGAGTTGAATAGCAAATTTGACATTCAGATACAAGAAGCAAGAGAAGCATGAGAAGGTAAACAGGGAAAAGAAATCATAAGAAACTTATCAAAGTTGAACTATTAACATTCCTACAAGGAAAAATGATAATTGTAACTGATGAAACTTTTCTTAGTATGAAAATAGTTGAAAG
>NW_027186352.1:29169967-29194535 GCF_028583685.1 Petaurus breviceps papuanus
ATAGAGGGCACAGATCCAATTTCATAGGAAGAGATGATACTTAAAAGATGAAATTAAGAGGTGAGAGAGGAATATAGTGAGAGGAGATTGGGAGACACAGAATGGGGTAAACTATCTTATAAAGAAGAGGCAAGGTAAAATGGTTACAATGGAGGGGAAGAATAGGAAGGCAAAAGGGAATGAGTCAACCTTATTCTCATTGAATTTGGCTCGGGGAGGGAATGAAATACACACTAAATAGGGTATCTCAACCTACAAGACAGTAGGGGGGAAGTGAATGAGAGGGGGGATGATGGAAGGAAGGGCAGGCCAGTTGAGGGAAGTTGGAAGCACCCACTTTTGAAAAGGGATGGGATCAAAGTAGAGAAAAGAATAAGTGGGAGGTGAGATAGGAGGGAGGGAAATATTGTCAGTTTTTTAAAATATATCTACTATGTTGATGTTTTGCATTAGCTACACATGTACAATCTATAGTGAACTTCTTATCTTCCCAGTAAGGGTGGGTGACAAGGGAGGAAGGGAATGAATCTGGAAAAAGTTTTAACATCAAATGTTTATTATATGTATACATATATATATATATACATGTATACACACTATTATTAATACTATTTTACATGTAATTGGGAAATAAGATATACAGGCACTGGGGCATAGAGATCCACCCTGCCCTACTAGAAAATTTGAAGGGGATATGGGAGAAGATATGGGAGAGAACAGATTGGAGGAGGGGATATCCTGTGGGACTGCTATTTTGGGGTGGTGGGTAGGGGAAAAATGGGGAGAAAATTTGTAACTCGAAATCTGGTGGAAATGAATGGTGTAAATCAGAAGTCAATAAAACATTTGAAAAAAAAATATGCTACTCCCCAAGTTCCCCTAACTCAGGTTTCAAATAATTGTTTTTACTGCCTTTTATCATAAAATGGTATATATGCAAATTAGGCAATGTATCATCATGCTTTGCAACTCTTTATTCTAATAAGTATCCTTGTATTTCTTTTCCTTGACACTGTTTCTTTGTACTCACATTTCTCTAATTTTAATTAAATGCAAGTTTTTTTCTCACTTTTTATTTTAAACTAGTCCCACACAAGCAAGCTTTCATTCTACATTTTGATAGAGATCTGTGTCCTGACATCTATGCAACAGATAATATTCTCTCCAAAATCCACCACAGTCCACATGAAAGCTGTTTCTTTATTTCCATTAGCAGCATATTTTAAAAGTTACTTTTCTACTCATATTAGGTATTAAGTTGTTCATTTGTATACTTTGATACTACATGCATAAACATGTTATATACACACACATACATATATACACATACACACACACACCTATATCCTAAGCTCAGATACAATCACACTCCTGCAGAGACTTATTTATAAAAGGAAAATTGGTATCACACCATCTGGTACTACTGTGGAAATCTGGACAACTCTGAACTTGACCATGCATCAGTGAGCCAAGTTCTGACCTAGGTTCTGAGTCTCCCAGGGTTGAAAGAACCATTGAAAATTTCATCCAGGGATAGATGTTGAAACAGCATGTGTTGTGGATTGTCCTTAACACTAATCAATCACTGAGACTAATAGAATCATTCTTCACTAACATAATGTTTTTACTTAAAATGAGTTATTTAACATCAAAAATCAAAGTGAATTTACTTGGTATAAGATTTTAGCCATGTCATATGCACATTTTTATTTTTCAAACCTGGCCTATGATTTTATTTATATGGAGAATTTACAGTTGTACACTTCCTAAGAGCAATATACATGAACTGTTTCTCTGCCATTTTTAGACTTTGAATTGTCCAAGTCAATGGATCATTAAGTGTCTTGTTTGTGGTCACAAAGACAATATATTTCATAAACAAAATTTGAATCTAGGTGTTCCCAACTCTGATGAGAGCTCACAACCCACTATCCCAAGCTGTCTTGTAAAGATAACGAAATTGCAATCTGTTTGGGTGGTTAGGTGTCACAGGGAATAGAGTGCTGGCCCTGGAGTCAGAAGGACCTCAGTTCAAATCTGTCCTCAAACAATTAACACTTAACTAGCCATGTAACCTTGGGCAAGTCACTTAACCACAACTGCCCAGCTTTCCCCCTTTTCCCACCCCCAAAAAAAGCAAAAGAAATTGCAATCTATTAATGGGCTATTTGGGGCTAGTTGTCCCTTTGAGCAGACTCACAATTTTTTTTCCATTCTTTTGTTGTTGAGTGCTACAATTTCTCCATTGAAATAATTTATGACACTCTCCATGCCTTAGTTGTTCATTCTTACTGAGTTGCTGCATTTAAAATTAACAAGTATTTATATGGTGCTCTAAGTTTTTCAAAGAACTTTACACATTTTCAGTTCTTTGGACATTCAGAACAGACTGCTTCCTTTTGTATCACTGAGTTTATTGAGTAGGGGGCTGATGTGGGCAGAGCTACATTTTAGAAACAGCAATTTGGCAGCTGAGTGAAAGATGGAATAGAGTGGAGAGAGAACTGAGGCAAGGAAATCAATCAGAAGATTATTCCAGTAGATCAATATAAGGTGACTAGGGACTGTATCAGAGGACTGCAGTATCAGAGAAGAAAAGTTGATAGGTACAAGAGACAATAAACAATGTAAGTGAAAAATCTTTATCTAAGGACAGTATAGAAACAGTCATTGGTCATTCACTGATCTTCTCAAGTTCTCTTTCCTATCCTTCAACATAAACCTACATATTTTAAAGGCACAGGTATCATTACTTTTAGCTTCCAAAGAACATATACATATAAAACTTACTGTGTGATTTAGAGTAGGTCAACTCCCATATCTGGATCTTAGATTCTTTATATGACAAATGAAGGGATTGAATTAGATTGGGGTGGGGAATCTGTGGCATCAAATGTGTCCCTTTGACTGAATCTAAACTTCACAGAAAAAAAGAACTTTGGATTCAGTCAAAGAGCCGCACTTGGGGACCAAGAGGGCCCGATGTGACTTTGAGGCCACAAGCTCCCCAATGCTGGCTTAGATGATATTTTACATGTTTCCAGTTTTAGGTTCTAGGATTGCAAGAGTGCATGGATGTATGACATGATCTCTAATGTTAGTGATCAGTCTTGTCAGGTCACATTTATGGAACACTAGTAACACTGAAATATTTAATGTGGTTTTGTGGTGAATAGAGCTGGCCTTAGAGTAAGGATTATCACAGTTCAAGAAATATCTCTGAAACCAATGGGTTGTGTACTGTGGACAAATCATTTAATATCACAGTGTCCCCTGGAAATTATCTAAGACCATAGGCTCCAGAGCATGTAATATTCATCATTAATATAAGCTGTATTGCATTTGGTACCTCCTGCAATGATGAAATAATAGGTTCTTCTCTGCTTCTCCCCAAACAAAAACCCCTCCAACCCTAAAGAAAAAAAAAGTAATTGGGCATTGATGATTTGTCTATCATAAATATGTTTACACAGGGAAGAGTTTACTATGTTAATTTAAAGTTATAAATATTTATAATTTTCTTTATTTTATATCGCTTTATAAGACATAGTTACAGAGACAACAAACTATGCAGTATCCATAAATAGATAATCAAGACAGACAGGGAAAACAAGTTTTCAGTGTAATAAATTGTCAAATTTATATAGGAAAAGGTCAGATGTCTCTTTGGCAAAAATATTTTAGGGAAATTGAGTTATAATTAATCTTTGTTGCGTGACTTCAATATTATTTATGTACAAGGGTTTTTTTTTCAAATACAAAATAAAAATGTTTTCTTTCTTTTGGAATTATATTATTATTTACATATGTATATATTTATATTTATAGGTATAATATATGCATATGACATAATATGTTGTATACATGATAAAATAATTAAATATTTGAACAAGATACACAATATTTTTCAATATGGGTAGGTACTCACTCATATATGATAAAATTTAATCCGTTCTCATTTTCTTATCCTATATGACTCATGCCCATATCATTCCACAAATCTGATGCAGAGAATTTACCTAACAACCTGAGAAATGTTGCCAAGCTCTCTTGGCATTTCATGGATACCAATGGGAAACACTCAATGTACCCACATTTTGCTTCTTCTATATGACACACACTCCTTCTTCTTTGACCATACGTCTCTCTGATGCCATTTTAGATAATAGTACCATACATTAGAGCAGAAAGTTAAATTGTCGTTTTGTAGACGAGGAACCAAAATTCCATGGAGTCTAAAGCTTTTGCCAAAGGTCACACAGGTAGTTCAAATCAGAGGCAGTATTAAAATGTAGGTCCTTATACACCAGAATATATGTTCATTTCATTGAACTAAAAATGTATGTACACTGGGGTGGCCAGGTAGCACAGCGAGTAAGAGCACCGGCTCCAGTGTTGAGATGACCTGGAGATCGAATCCCGGGCTCAGACTCTTAGCACCCACCCAGAAACACCTGGCCGTGTAACCTTGAGCAAGTTACTGAACCCCAATTGCTTAGGGGTGGCCAGGTGGCCCAGCGAGTAAGAGCACTGGCTCCAGTGTCGGGATGACCTGGATCAAATCTGGGCTCAGATACTCAGCACCACACCCAGAAATAACTGGCCGTGTAACCTTGAGCAAGTTACTTAATCCCAATTGCTTTAAAAAAATGTATGTACACAGGCAGTTGTTAGAACAATGTGGCCAGAGCACTGGACCTGGCATCAGGAAGGTCTGCGTTCAAATCCAGCCTCAGAAAATTGTTAGCTGTATGATAAGTCACTTGGCAAATGACAACCCTATCTGCCTCAGTTTCCTCATCTGTAATTGGGGATAAGCATGACATCTACTTCCCAAGGTTTTTGTCAGGATAAATATGATGTTATAATTATAAAACATTTTGCAAACTTTAAAGTGCTGGATAAATATTAGTTTGACTATTACTGATAATATCCTCACCATTTTTGCTGTCGTTGTTTTAAACATGTGAGCACAGATGAGGAATGATTTTTATAGAAATGTAACATCCAGAGGCAAAAACACACATTTTTCATATTTTGTTATAGTCTATGGTTTCAGATCATCATTTTTTCCAATCCTATAGGGAGAAATAGTTCAAAAGTCCCATGCAAAGATACAAGGTGGTTATAAGGAGGCTACAACTTTAGATGCTGAAAAAAAGAAATTCTTTAGAGAGAACATTCATGGCCAGGAAAGAAGGTAGATTATTAGTCATTTATCAAAAGTGAAAGATCACATTTGAACGACTAAGACCCCAAAGTCAGTAGTATTCTGAGAATTGGACAGAAGACACAACAGCTTTGGTTTATGTCTATGGGTAATTTATGGAAGGATATAGACAACATTAGGATGAAATGAAAACATAAGGATGATCTGTCACCTACACCTGGGGAAGGATGCCTCACACTAATGATGTCACACACCATTTGACCTATCTGACCATTAGCTAATATCCCAAATAGCATGATTTTCTCAGAAGATGCAATGGGACAGAAACAAGGCTTTTATTAAAGTGGGAATAATTTTCAATTAGAGAACCAGTTGGATTTCGGTTGTGTATGTATGTGTGTATGTATATGTATATGCATGCATGCATCAGAGAGATGTATTTCCATTCCATATATATGCATATATAACCACACACACATATATATGCATATATAAACACACACATATGGTTATTATGTCCTACATCTGTGGCAGGTGGAGAGGCAAGGGGAGGAGAGTGAAGAGAGCAAAGAAGATGAGAATGAAGCTTCAAAATTTTAGTCCTTTGAATCCAAACATGGAAAACTGTTCAAATAATATTTGTTGTCTTTGTTTTCTCTAAAGAGAGAGTCTGTCCCATGGTTAATTAGATGCTAAATATTTTTTGCTACATATTTGCTCAGAAATAAAAGTTTGTTTCCTTCCCTTTAATTGTTTTCACATGTTACATCATGTTATGTAGGTCACCCTTGGTTCACACCACAGTACTATAGATCTAAAACTCCTCCAGGGGTCATCTAATTTTTCATAGTATTGATGAGTGAACTGAGGCAAAGAGACATTCAGTTATTTGTGCAATTCCATACTGGTTGTCAGAGTGAGAAGTTAAATTTGAGCTTAGTTCTTCCTGGCTCCAAGTCTGCCAAGCTTTTGGTTTTCCATCTAGGTGTTTCCAGAGATATAAAATACAGTCTGATATAAAGATTACACATTTACACACATACCATATCTACACATGTGTATATACATTTTACTTCATCATGAGCAATTATTTATTATTAGAAAAACTAATAAATTTGGATTAAATTCTCTTCTAGATATGACAAATTGTTTTGGACAAATCATTTTTCCTTTTTACTTTTTGGAGGGCAATTGGCGTTAAGTGACTTGCCCAAGGTCACATGACTAGTTTTTGTGTTAAGTGTCTGAGGTAGGGTCCTCCTGACTCCAGGGCTGGTGTTCTATTCACTGTGCCACCTAGCCTCCCCAAGGACAAATCATTCTTTAAACAAAAATTGGTTTAGTCATTTCAAGGAGAAAATGACTTCATCAATAAAAAATGTGTTTCTTCTCTTCCTTCCTTTCCTGATCCCTTCCTTATCATCTTTGTAGCCTTAATGCTTAGCACATGGTTGTTACTTTCTACCAAACTAAACAGGCTTCTCACCCTGGAATTTTACTTAGTTTCTGTGGTCATCTCACCTTCTAAGATCAACCTGCTCATATAATCACTTTTCCAGATAAGTTAGATACTCTTGGGCCTCCATTTTAAGAAAGGGCCTAGGTCAGAATGGCTCAGTTCTTTCCTCAAAGAACTTTGTTCCTGGCTTTCTCCACCATGCCACAACATTCTTCTTTCTCTGGGACATTACTCTATGATTGCAGTTTTCTCATTCTTAAATATCACTCTGGCCCATTGATTCCCTTCCTCTCAGATAGATCTGGTACTCGTGGAACTTTTGGGGGTCAGACATTTTCCCTCCTTCATTTATCTCTGAGATCCACTTATGAATCTCTACACTATTTTCTTCACCATGTTTCTATTTGGATACTCCCAAATTCCGGGATCCTCTCCTACTTTTTATAATATATTTGTAGTCTTCTTTTATTAAAAAGTAGGCTGCATGGGGCAGAGAATACCTTTTTTTAATTTAATTTATGTTCTTGGTGCTTAGCATAGTACCTGGAATATACTATGCACTGATTGAATTTTTGTTGTTGATTTGAATATTGTTGATTGAAAACGAATACTTTGTTTTACATTGTTTGGACTTGTGATTTCATTGATAGTGGAAAATATTAATGAAGCAGTTTTCTCTATTAATGTAGATCATTTTCCTCTGCAACTGCATAGTCTTAGAGACTTACCTTCAATGACTTACCCAGGGTCACACAGCCAGTATGTGTTAGAGGAGAGACTTAAATTGGGGTTGTTCTGGCCTTTGTTGGCCCTTGATCTACTGTTCCATGCTGATTCTCTCAATGAGTTAAGAATTTCTTGCATATAAATTCAGTGTTTGAGAAGTGATAATCAATGTCTACCTTTAGTAGTTCACCATGTGAACAGTATATTCATTAATTTGCGTATCCATTCTATAATTTATGGCACATTTAATGAAATATAATGGGTTATAAATGGTGGGGTGGAGAGATATAGTATCAAAATGGACACAGTTGATTTGTTGGAGGAACTTAGAGTCTCACAGGGGTTATATTAGAGGTATATAGATATTAAAATACTAACTAGATTATAGTAAGTGTATGATCATAGCTGGAAGGGACATAATAAGGCCTCTAGCCTAGCCAATACCACCTCATTTTATGGATGAGGAACATAAGGTTCAAGGGGTTGAATCAGTTGCCAAAATAACACAAGCAGTAATTTTAAAATAGTTTATCTTCCATTACTGCTAGTGATTATTTCAATATAATAGGATAAATGAGATCAGATAACAGATTATTTCCATCCCATTGGGCATGCCAGGGAATGTTTTCTTGGAGCATTTAGCACTTGATCTGGGTCCTATCAAGTGGCTAGGATGTTAACAAAGAGTTAAAATAATAAATGAAGATAAATGGGGAAAATAATTTTAAATATTATGAAGTTTTCATGCTTCTTGAAAACAAGAGAAGCTAATGAGAAGTGAAGGCTTAGACTAGGAGAGTGGCCATGATAATGGAGAGAATGGGATGTTTGGAGAGATTCTGTGTATAGAGAAACAAAGACATGGCAATTTATTTGATATGAAGCATAAGGGAGAATAAAGAGTTTAGGATAAATCCAAAGTTGTAAACCTAGGCATTTGAAAAGATGATCATATACTTGCTAGGAACAGGAAAATTAGGAACAGAAATGAAATTGGGTGGAAAAATATTGAGTTTGTGTTTATTTTTTTTTGTAATGCAATCAACATGCCAATGGGATATTCACATGGGGATGTTCATCCAATGGTTGGAGATGTGGAATGGGAGCTCACAGAGGAGATAAGGCCTGAGTATGTACATGTTGAAGTAATATTCTTAGAGAACATCATTTAACCCACTCAATAAGAAATGTCACCCATGACATATTTTATTAATTAATTATAAATTGTACTCTGTGTCTCTTCACTGTTGTGTTTTGCCAACTAGGATAGGACTGTATGGGCATGAGTAATGTAAGCAAGTTCTTCACTGAAATGTAAAGAGATTTTGATCTGTGCGGATAGATGGAACACAGGTTGAGAAGAATAAATACCTATGTTAGAGTCATAAAGCAAATTATGCTTGCAATTCAAAAAAATGTTGCAGTTTACAAATTTAAAAAGGAAACTGCAAGCTATGTTCAAGGTTCTTTTCTCTTGAGGTACTTTAAATACATCACTAAATGCAGCCTGCTTCTTTTTCAGATCTGGAATCAAGTCCAGGCTCTGCTACCTACTACATGTGTAACCTTGAGCAAAAAGGTAATCTCTTTGGCTGTGGTTTCTTCATCTATAAAGTGGGTTGTGTTCTAAGACTTCTAAGCTCCCTTCTATGTCTATATATGTATATATATATGTCTATATATAAAATTAAGACATTATAACAGATTTATCTATCCTCTGTTAGCTCTAAATCTCATAATCCAATGGCATTGACTAGTTACCCTACCATCTCCTCATAATAGGAAAAGTATGTTCCAAGAACTTAATAAGTATTTACTGAGTAAATACTCTTTGTGAAGCATTCTTCTAGGCCCCTTGGGAAATAAAATATGAGTAAATCAGTCTATGGGTACTTCCAAATTTGATCATAATAACTTATATTGCAAACATGGGGTTTTAGAAAGAGCTCTTTTCCTTAAAATGGGGCCCTACTCTCACACACTATCCACTAAAGTTACAGAATGAAACTGTCCAGGGTAGCACTGACATTTCTTTCTCTGAAATGAAAACTCTCAAGCACAATTCACAACAAAGGGATGTTCAGAAGTCACATGGAGTGTAGCTTGCTATGATATCATAGCCTCTAAATTAAATTATCCATCAGATTACTCAATAGATTTCTGCTGCAATGATAGACATTTTGATACTCTTCAAATTTAGAAAGATGAAAATTCAAGTAATTTAGTGATAACAAGGAAGTACACTTTCCTGGTGAAAATAGGTTCAGGAGAGCTATTTCATATGACAATAAGAATAAGATAAACACAAGTGATTAATTAAAACTGGACTTTTAGTCTCAAATAATATATTCAGAGCATCTGTCTTGTAAAGAAGTTACATGCTACCATGGACAGTGTTCTGAGCTTGAAGTAAGAAATCATATAATTTGAGTTTCAGAGATGAATGGGAAGTAAAAAGCCACTCAAATTAACATCATCAGTAAATAGATGAAGAAATTATAGCATAGAGAGTTTAAGAGATTTGTCTGGTGTAAATGGCTGTAGAATTTCTCTCTGATTCCTGCTTCTGGTTTAAGCCAAAGTCCTTTGTCACACTACTGTCACTTCCTCATGAGAACAGTGGACTCTACCATCTTCTTTTACTACATAACCAGAATTTTTTTCCAGCTTGCACTGAACACCATCACTTAGGGGGTTGGTGGGTAAAATTGAAGTTTCCCTCCATCCTGTCCCTCCTCCTACTTGTTCTATTCACTACTTTGACCCTGTCCTTTTCCAAAACTGTGTGCTTCTAACTACCCTTACTCCCCAACCTGTCCTCCCCTCCATCATCCCTTCTCTCATCCCCTTTCCCCCTACTCTCCTGTAGGGCAAGATACCCAATTTAGTGTGTATTTCATTCTCTCCCTAAATCAAATTTAATGGGATTGAGGTTGACCCATTCCCTTTAGCCTTCCTGTTCTTCCCCTCCATTGCAACAGTTTTCCCTTGCCTCTTCTATATGAGATAATCTACCCCATTCTGTCACCCCAACTACTCTTATTATATTCCTCTCTCACCTCTCAATTTCACCTTATACATATCAACCCTTGCTATCCAATTGATCCTGTGCCCTCTGTCTATGTATAACTTTACATATAATATACATGCACTCACAGATGTATTCACATATCCATATACCCTCTATATAGACATACATATGTACATACATACATATATACATACACACACACATACACACATTTATATTCCCTTCACCTATCCTAATAGTGGGAAAAGTTACAATTATCACTTTTCCATGTAGGAATGTAAATATTTCAACTTTGATAAGTTCCTTATTATTCCTTTTCCATTTGCCTTCTCATGCTTCTCTTGTTTCTTGTATCTAAATGTAAACTTTTCTATTCAATTGTGTTTTTTTTCATCAAGAATGGCTGAAAGTCCTCTATTCCATGAAATAATATGTTTTCACCTGAAACATGATACTCAGTTTTGCTGGGTAGGTGATTCTTGGTTTAATCCTAGCTCCTTTGACCTCCAAAATATCATACTGCAAGCACTTTGATCCCTCAATGTAGAAGCTACCATATTCTGTGTTATCCTGATTGTATTTCCAGAATATTCAAATTGCTTCTTCTCAACTGCTTGTAATATTTTTTTCCTTGATCTGGGAACTCCATAATCTGGCTATAATGTTCCTAAAAGTTTTCTTTTGGGGGTCTTTTTCAATAGGTAACTGGTGAATTCTTTCAATTTCAATTTTGCCCTCCAATTCTAAAACATCAGGGCAATTTTTCTTGAGAATTTCTTGAAAGATGATTCTAGGCTCTTTTTTTGATCATGGGTTGAAGGTACTCCAATAATTTTAAAATCATCTCTCCTGGATCTATTTTGTAGGTCAGTGATTTTTTTCAATGAGATATTTCACATTGCCTTCTATTTTTTTCTCTTTTTTTGGATCTGTTTAATAGTATCTTGATTTCTCATAAAATTATTAGCTTCCATTTGCTGCAATCTATTTTTTAAGAAATTATTCTCTTCAGTGAGATTTTGAAATTATTTTTCCATCTGGCAAACTCAGCCATTAAGAGGCAAACTCTTAAAAGACATTGTTCTCCTCATTGGCTTTTTGGGCCTCTTTTGCCATTTGAATTAGTCTATTTTTTAAGGTGTTATTTCCTTCAGGTTGTTGACTCTCTTTTCATGATTTTCTTGCATCATTCACATTTCTCTTCCCATTTTTTCCTCCACATCTCTTACTTGATTTTCAAAATCCTTCTTGAGTTCCTCTATAGCCTATAACCAATTCATATTTTTCTTGGAAGTTTTTAGTTTAGGAGTTTTGACTTTGTTGTCTTCCCCCCATTCCATGCTTTGATCCATTTTGTCCCCCCAAAATGAATATAAAGTTGGGTTGCTTGTTTTGCTTATTTTGCCTCCTTTGCTTGGTCATGTTGACACTCAATTACTTTACTTCTGAATGCTTTGCCACAGTAGAACTCTGCTTCCAGAGGGGAGAGCTTTGTCCCAAATTGCTGGGCTTTTTGCAGCTGCTGGAGCTATTAGGAGGGTGCTGTTTCTGCAGCCCCTACAAACTCTGGCTCACTAGTCACATCTCTCAGGACCAGCACCCATGACTGTGTACCAGATCCAGGAAGGTTAAATCAAGATTGATTACCCTCTGAATGTTCCCTTGTCCCCACTATGATCTGCAGTCCAGGAGCTCTGAAGTAGCCACATGTAGGTGGCTCCATGGCTGCCATGCCTTCACTGCTTCTCTCTCTGGGGGTAGGGGCAGGTCTTGCTCCTTCATCCCCCCCCCCCAACCAGGTCCAATGGAGTTCTACATTGACCTCTCACTTTCTATTTGGCATTAATGAGTTGATAATTCTGGAAACCACTACTGCTGCTTGTGATCCACTCTCCTGAAGTCTGTTCCAGCGGCTGTTGTTTGGGGGTCACCCTGGGGTTAAAAACACAGGGCTGGGCTTATCTCCTAGCATGATGCAATGAACCTTTCCTCTCTGCCTGCTGGGCTGCCATCATCAGGAGATTTATTTCTCTCTGTCACTTTGTGGGTTCTGTAGCTCTAAAATTTGTTTAGAGTCATATTTTACAGGTTTTTTAGGTGGTTATGTGGGGAGCTAACAGAGATTTCCTGCTTCTATGCCACCATCTTGGCTCTCTCTCCTCTTCTATGCATTTTAAATGATATAAGAACATTTTTGAAAATATGATTAGTCATATTTTAACAAATGTTCAATAATTACATGACAATTTTATATTGAGACACTAATTATAGGGAACAATATTTCATAGCAGTCACAAACAATATGGTAAGCTGAAATAGTAAGACTGAAACATTCATTTGTGAGATGGCACTCAAGGGAAAAAATGTAAAGTTCTGTGAGGCTAGTACAATCTGAGTACAATTCATTCTCATGGTCTATCTGTGCCTCAGGCAACCAGACAAATAACATCATGACTGAAGATATAATAAATACTTATTAAAAGGATGTTAATTGTTTACTAACAATGGGGTTTAGATTGTTGATAGTATTGGAAAATGATGTAGGTTGGTGCAATGCTATAAAAGACATATATGTTTTCATGATTTAAGAATACTAGAGTTATGCTTTTGTCTTAAGGGAAGGATTGGAATGTATGAGTTCTCAAGTTTCTTTTGAAATTTAAGATTTTATAGAAGATATTAATGAGCAGCTACATGGTACAGTGGACAGAATGCCAGGGCTTGGAATGAGGAAGACTCCTCTTCATGAATTCAAATCTGAACTCAAACACTAGCTATATGGCCTGGGACATGCCACTTAACACTTTTCACCTCAGTTTACTTATTTGTAAAATGAGCTGGAGAAGGAAATGTCATACCCATCCAGTATCATTTTCAAGAGAACCCCAAATGGGGACCTGAAGAGTGTAACATGGCTGAAATATGACTGTACAACAAGAAGAAAATATATCAATGTGTCAAGGTTCTTTGATTTCATTTGTGAGGGAAGTGCTTCACCAAAAGAGACTTCTCTGAGGTATGAATGTACATAAGCAAAATAAGACAGCATGTTGTCATGGAAGAATAACAAAATCAAATTCAGAAGAATTGGGTTTAGATGACATCTCCACTTATGGTAGGTCCTATAAGAAACTAAAATGCTACAGGAAGATAAGAGGGAAAAATCCAAAATGATGCCCCAAACAGGACAAAATTATGAAACAAACAAAAGAGATTTGAGGTAAGTTTTAAGGAAGCAAAGGAAGCAATTAATTATAGGGAATCTTTTAGAGTGGAGTCATAAGTGAAGACATGAAGGCAGAAATTTTCCTGGTTATTCCGAGGGGCAGGGATTAGATAAGTTTGGCTTGAGCAGAGACTAGGGATAAAAGGGTAATCAGTAATAAGTTTGATGCAGTAGTTCAGTGGATTCCTACAAAGTTCCCTAAATATCAGACTCAGCTAATATAGATGCATGAAGTCTTTAATGCCATGCCAAATCAATCACTTGTCCCAGGTATCAGCACTTCCATGGCACCTTGGGAAATGGTGCTGAGGGAGGGTTTATGAGCTAATATTTAGTACTACACCCTAGCAATGGAAGCGTAGATTTACAGGAGGAAGGTTTTTTTTTTTTTCCACTTGCCTTATTCTCGGTTTTTCAAGCCTCAAATAGAAATACTGTTCTTTCCCCATTATAGGCACCACAAAGGGTTGCCATTTTAATCAATATTGAAAACAGCAAGGTCAGTGGAAACACAGTACCAAATATTTTTTTAATCCAATTTTGCTCTTTGTGGGGGTAAATGAACTACTTGAGCTAAAGGCTTCTGCAGCCTCCAAAAGCAGTCACATAAAAAGGATATCTTCCAGTTCTTGAATTTATTAAAAACTCACGACCTCCTAGACCTCTCTGGTTGCTCCCTCCTGGTCTCTGCAGGACTTTCTGCAGTAGAACTCCCCAGTTGCATCCTATTGCTACTGTTTCAAACCTTAAGCCTCCCTAGATTTCTATTCTGAGATTCATGTGCTTTCAGGATCACATTCAAGTCATTTTCTCTGGAGACCAATTTCTTTTTGTTGCTTTGCAATAGCTATCATTCTTTATTCACATCATTTCCCTAGACTTTCTCCTTCCCCCTGTATATCCTTGCTTCATTAGGTCAATTCCTGAAAGGTTGCTTATCCTCTTTCAAGCAAAAAATTCAGAGGAAACGGAAAATTAAAAAAAAAATCCTTATAACATTAAGCTGTCAGATGTAATATTACGTGATATTTTTAGATAGGAGCCATTTCTTGACCAAGCCCATTTGTTGTCAACCCATAAAAACAAAACAAAACAAAAACTTTAACAAGCTTAACCTTCCCTTAAGATTTTGGATCTTTCTATCCTTTACATCACTCCCCCAGCTACATTTGCATATAAACAAAAAGAAATGTGATTTGGTCAATATCATGATATATTCCCACCAACTAAAATCACAACCCATCTTGCTAAGTACACATTTCCATAGGAGCTGCTGGACAAGTAGAGAAAGGATCTACCTTGACTTGTCCAGGAAAACAGAGGTGATAAGTGTAAGATGTAGGTTTCTGCTTAGGTCTTCATATACCACATTCAACTTGTCTGAATCCTACTCCTGCTTCAAGCCTAATCAAGGATAACTTTCTCCATACAATATTCCCTAACCTATACAGTAATTAATCTATCCCTACTGATTTTACATTTAACCTAAGCTCACTTATATAGCCTTTTAAAAAATGTATATATGCCCTGCCTCCCCAATCTAAATGTAAATTTTTGAAGGTAGTAATATTTCATTTACTTTGAATAACTTACAATTATTTTGATTTTATCATTACTAAAATAATTTTTTACTGTTATGAAAATTCTCATTTCACTCTGTGAATTGAAAATGGGATAAATGTTAATAATAATAAAAATATGAAAACTCTCATGCTTCCACTATTTTATGGTTGAACAGTGCACTACTTTCATTGCCTTTGAGCTCTACAATATCCTTGTGAGGTAGAGACTACAAATACGGATATTATTTTTCTCTATTTATAGAGAAGTAAACTGAAGTTCAAAGTGGTAGGCACATGTAGCATGTATTCATACTCTCAAAACCCACTTAGCAATGAGAACAAACACTCATAATTTCTCCAGAGTTTATATTTATGTGTAATCTGGGAACCTAACTTGCCATTGAGATTGGGAGTAAGGATATACTCTATTCTGCTTCATGGAATACAGAGATAATATACATGAAGTACCTCCAAAACTTTAAAACACTCTCTATACTGTATCACATTGTCTATTACTTTTTCATGTAATGACAATACTATTTCTTAGACCCTTAAACCAGCATTTGTCAAGTGCATATTCTACCAGCCACTGTGGTAAGTACTGGAGATAAAACAAAAGGCAAAAATCTCAGTTCCTACTCTGAAGCACCTTACAGGCTCAATGACAGGAAACAAGTATTGGGAGATAGCATGTAAATAACTATGTTAAAACAAGATATGTACAGTATGAATTGGGAGTAGTGTCAGAAAGAAGGCACTAGGATTAACGAGGACTGGGAAAAGTTTTCTTATAGAAGGTAACATTTTATCTGTGAGTTGAAGAAAGGCTGGGAAGCCAGGAAGAAGGGATGAAGTTGGAAAGTATTCCAGATATGTGACAGTCACTGAAATAGACTGGAGAGGGAGTGTTTTGTTGGAGGAACAGCATGGAGTTCAATGTCACTAGATTTTAGAGAACATGGCCAGGGAAGGGGGAATAAGGAGTGAGAAGGCTATGAAGATTGAAGGTGGTTAATTCTAAAGGTCTTTGTAAGACACAATATTTTATATTCAATTCTGGAGATAATAAGGATGCTTTTTTTTAATGGGGGTGGTGGTGTTGCTATGGACAGATCTTCAGATAAGGAAAACTGAGCAGAGGATGAATTGGATTGTGAAGAAGATGTCTTAATGTCTTAAAAAGTCTTAACATCCTTATTTTATAGAAGAAATTAAGGGTGGTATATCGTGTATGGCTTGCATATGGACATGGTGCCCTTAAATCTGTAAGCCAGATCTAAACCCAATTCTGCTTATGAGAACCATGCTTATTCCCCTGTACATGTGCTCAGGAATTACTGGGTTGTCTACTGAATGAATCTGTCTATAATTGAATATATTCACAAGAAACTTCTTGAACTTTCTTTGGCAGAGGACTAGAAAAACTACTCATAGAGGAGGACAAACACACATAAGCAAAACAATTCTATGCTTCTAGAGAGAGTGCAAACCTTAAGGAATAGGAAAAAATCATCCTTTGCAGCTCAAGTTTATGATTAATCTTAATAAAAGAAAAATGTGCGCTGTTCTCTGAAGCAGACACCCCAATAGTTCTCAAAAAAGGTGGCCTCAAAATGAACTTGAATGATTCATAAATAGCAACAAGGAGAAAACTGAGCAAGGTGCTTTGACAGCGTTGGTGAATGGCCCCATCTAGTTCACACTAGCATCATTTATAAGCTGCTAATTGATCCATGCTGCACAAATGCCTCTGGATGTGATGCCAGAGGAAGGTGCTCATTCATTAGAAGTCCAAAACTCATGGGAATCTCCAACTTGAAAAAAATACTTAGAAATCCTATATCACTGCCAAAGCCCCAACACCAACAGCAACAGCCAACACCAACAAAAACAACAAGACAACAACCACAACAAAAAGCTTAGTGGTATCTTCCTATCTAACTTAATTAGGCTCTTTCAAAACTACCTCAGGATTGGGGGGCAAATGGGGAGGAGGCACATGCCTGCTATTTGACACAACTGTGGTAGTAGTGTCCAAAATGAGGACAATTTCATTGGGAAAGAGTGCTATGGGAGTCAATATGATGTGATCTTTGAGTAGAGATCCATTTCTTACACTGACACACTAACAGTGAATTTTCTGATAATTCTCCTACAGATTGTCTCTTCAGTACAGATCAGAAGTCTGGCTTCGTCCTTAGACCCTCCTTCATCTAACTGACTTATACTCTGGCTGATGGAAGCCCCCTAGAATCTCTACAGAGATGTGAGATATTTTGGAATAATACAATTTGCAATAAACCATACCCCTGGTCACCTTCTGTGATAACACAGAGTCAAAACACAGAAAAAGCTTGGCAGGGGGCTTCTCTCCTACTTTTTTTTTTCAAATTCTTTATTAACTTCTGATTTATATCATTCATCTCCACCAGATTTTCAGTTACAAATTTTCTCCCCATTTTCCCCTACCCACTGCCCCAAAATAGCAGTACCATAGGATATCCCCTCCTCCAATCTGCTCCCTCATATCTTCCCCAATACCCCCTTCAACTTTTCCAGTAGGTCATGGTGGATTTCTATGCCCCAGGGCCTGTATATCTTATTTCCCAATTACATGGAAAAGAGTATTAAATATATATATATATATATATATGTATATATATGTAAATGTTTGATTTGAAAACTTTGAATTCCAGATTAATTCCTTTCCTCCCTTGTCACCCACCCTTACTGGGAAGATAAGCAGTTCAGTATAGGTTGTACATGTTTGGCTAATGCAAAACATTAACATAGTAAAAGACTGACGTTATTTCCCTCCCTCCTATCCCATCTCGCACTTGTTCTATTATCTACTTTGATCCTGTCCCTTTTCAAAAGTGGGTGCTTCTAACTTCCCTCCCCCTCCAGCTTGCCCTCCCTTCGATCAACTCCCCCCTCATTCCTTTCTCCCCTACTTTCCTGTAGAGTGAAATAACCTATTTACTGTGTATTTCATTCCCTCCCCGAGCCAAATTCAATGAGAATAAGGTTGATTCATTCCCTTTTGCCTTCCTATTCTTCCCCTCCATTGTAACCATTTTCCCTTGTCTCTTCTATATGGGATAGTTTTCTCATTCTGTCTCTCTCCATTTCCTCTCATTATATTCCTCTCTCACCTCTAAATTTCACCTTTTAAGTATCATCCCTTCCTATTAAATTGGTGCTGTGTCCTCTATGTATGCCTGTAAACATATATACACACATTCACATATGCATTCATATGCCTGTATAACCTCCTATATATGTTCCCTTCAACTATTTTCATACTAAGAAAAGTTTCATCAGTTACAATTATCATTTTTCCTTGTAGGAATATCAATAGTTCAACTGTGATAAGTTCCTTATGATTTCTTTTAACTGATTACCCTCTCATGCTTCTCTTGCTTCTTATATCTAAATGTCATATTTTCTATTCAACTCTGATTTTTTCACCAAGAATGCTTGAAAGTCCTCTATTCCACTGAATGACCATACTTTCCCCTGAAACATGATACTCAATTTTGCTGGGTAGGTGATTCTTGGTTTTAATCCCTGCTCTTTTGCCCTCCGGAACTTCATATTCTAAGCCCTTTGATTCCTCAGTGTAGAAACTGTCAGATCCAGAGTTATGCTGATTGTGTTTCCACAATATTCAAATTGTTTCTTCCTGGATGTTTTTAATATTCTCTTCTTTATCTGAGAATTTTGAAAACTGGCAATAATATTCCTAGGAGTTTTCCTTTTGGGATTTTTTTCAGGGGGTGATCGGTGAATTCTTTCAACCTCTATTTTGCACACTGGTTGTAAAACATCAGGGCATTTTTCCTTGAGAAATTCTTGGAGTATGATTTCTAGATTCTTTCTTTGATCTTGGCTTTCAGGTAGTTCAATAATTTTTAAATTATCTCTCCTGGATATATTTTCCAAATCAGTGGCTTTTACAATGAGATATTTTACATTGCCTTCTATTATTTCATTTGTTTGTATCTTTTTAACAGCATCTTGATTTCTCTTAATGTCATTAGCTTCCATTTGCTCCAATATAATTCTGTAGGAATGATTCTCCTGAATGAAATTTTGAGATTCTTTTTCCATCTGGTAAATTCGGTTTTTTAAGGCATTCTTCTCCTCATTGCCTTTTTGAGCTTCTTTTACCATTTGAGTTAGACTGTTTTTTAAGATGTTATTTTCCTCAGTCAGGCTTTTGACTGTCATTTCATAATTTTCTTGCATCATTCTCATTTCTCTTCCATATTTTTCCTCCACTTCTCTTATCTTCTTCTTAAGGTTTTCTATGGCCTGTAACCAGCTTGTAGTTTCCTTTGAAGCATTTGGTGCAGGAGTTCTGACTTCACTATCTTCCTCCTTTTCCATGCTTTGATCTTTTTGTCCCAAAAATAGGAGTATAATGTTGGATTATTCTGTTTGCTTTGCTTCCTTTGCCTGGTCATGTTGCCACTCAGTCACTTGACCCCTGGGCTTTTTGCCACAGTATGACTCTGCCAACAGACAGGGGAGTTTTTGTCCCAAACCCTGGGGTTTCCTCAGCTGCTGGAAGTATTAGTTGGGTGCCCTCTCTGAAGCCTCCACATGCTCTGGAAAGCTGGTTACACACCCCAGGACCTCCACCCTAGACTGCAATTCAGATCCAAGCAGGTTAAAGCAAAGCAATTACCCCCCCCCCAGACTGGTCGCCTAGTACCCCTACACTCTGCAGTCCAGGAGTTGTAGCTGACATGTGGCTGCACTGCAGCCCTCAGAGGCTTTTTTGCCCTGGGAGCAAAAGCCTAAGTACTCCCAACTACCAGGTCCCAAAGTCCACACTGCACTGACCTCTCACTTTGTCCTTAGCATGTATGTGTTGATAATTCTGGAGACGGCCACAGCTGCTGGTGATCTGTAGTCCCTCCAGTGAACTGCTGGTCAGGTACCACCCCTCTCCCCCCGGGCTAAAACCTCTACTTGCATGTGTCTGGGCCAGGGTCCCAGAGCCTGGTGCTGACCGATTCCAGATGGCCTGCTGGGCTGTCCTCAGTGGGAGGTTAGCTTCTCTGTGTCATTTTGTGGGTTTTGTAGCTTCAAAGTTTGTTAAGAGTCCCCTTTTACATGGATTGGGGAAGGTGGGAACTAGAGCTGCTAAGAGGTCCTGTTTCTACTCCGTCATCTGGACTCCGCCCCCATCTCCTACTTTTATTAAGGTATGTGCAAACATCACTATTCCCTCTCCTCTTCCTGGAACTCTACCATCTGGGAAGAAGTAATAATTACTTTTTTCTCTATCCTTATCTCATGCTAAAGGTAAGGTTGATCAATTTAAAGCTATAAGCCAAGAATTTAAAGTGTGTGTGTGGGGGGGGTGTTTATGATACATTTACCCAACAACAATAAAAAAAAAAGCATAGACAGAAATCAGAACAGGGAAGGATATGAGAAAATAAGCATTTCTCTCATACTATAATATGGGACAAATGCTGTGTAATTTACAAATATTATCTCATACATAGTACCTGCTTGGCAGGGCACTCATTTAATGACCTTGGGCATGCCTTTTCATCTCCCTGATCCCATTTCCTTATGTATAAAAATAAATGGAGTTTCACTAATTGCTGTCTAAGGTCCATTTCAACTCTAGATGTAAGATTTTCTGACAGCTTCTATATTTCCTAAAAATATGTTACTGCAGGAGAGCCACCCCCAACAAAAATGTTAATAAACCATTTTCAGGAAGCCTGGAGGCAGGATGCATAGGCTTTTGTCCATTTAGCAACAGGTCAGTCAGCCCCTAGTTTACATTTCAGAAGAATTTTGGATACCCCAGGAAATCCTTTTGTATTTTTTATCTTCTAGCTGAAAAATATAGTCATTCAAAAGCATCAAAATGGAAGTGTACCATGGCACATTTTAAGGAAAGATTCACATAAATTTAGGAGAATTCAAAAGGGAGCAAATAGGAAAGGAGAAAGTGAACCTTGAGATCATATTCTCAAAAGTTCAGCTGATTGAAAGGTAGCTGGAGAAGACAACACTTGTAAGAGTAACAATTATTCAAAGGGCTATAAGGAAAAGTGGAATTAAATTCCTCTTAGTTTCCCCCAAGGATAAAACCAAGGGGCTCTGGTACAGAGTTGCATGGAGAAAAAGTAAGGCTTGATGTAAGGGTAAAAGTCATAAATTGTATATCTTCCCATTATTCTCTGAATTGATTATTCTACAAGTCTTTGAAAATGGCAAAATCAATAATCTTGAAGGACTTGGTATCACAGAGAGAATTTTATATTTTCTCATCTTGGGAGAGACCCTATAATGTTTCTTAACACTGACTACCTGCACGTTATTTACTCAACCATAGGAAAACTAGCCTACTTTATTATTAGCTGAAAAAAAGGTTGTCGTGGCTCTATCTGTAGTGACTGATAAAAACTTTGCACTGTTTAGATCATCTATGCTGGCCTATTGGTTGATGTGTAAATACCCTATGCTTTATCTCTTGACTCAGGGTGTTTACACTGGTAGCTTCCCATGCATGGAATGCACTTCTTCTTCCCAATCACCTTGTGGAATCCCTGGCATAGCTCATTCAAAGCGGAGTTAAAATGGCAGAGTAGTAGGGAGAAGTATATTCCAACTCCCCACCATGTTTCTTCCATAAAGATTTAGAAAATACCCTAAACCAAGTCCTAATCAAGAAAACTAAAGGAAAAAGCAAAGTGAATCATATTTTTCAAGACCCTATCATCATAGAAGATTGACAGAAAGGTCTACACATACTGGGGATGTGAACACATAAGGGTTACATGCACAACAGGGGCAAAAGTGATTCAAGAGTCAGAAAAACCTTGTAAATTATGAACCTTTCAGGAAAACTAATGCACAAATGAACAAACAAATAAATGAAAGAATAAATTAATGAAAAAAATGCTCTTCTCCAAATGGTAAATGGTCAAAATATATGGACAGGTGAGCAGTTCTCAAAGAATGAAATCCACATTGTAAATAGCTACATTGAAAATAATTACCTTATTAATTATTAATTAGAGAAATAAAAACTGAAACAGTCACTTGGATTGACAAGTTTGACAGAGAAGGGAAAAGATAAATCTGGAGGGGGTATCTGAAAACAGGTATATATAAATATACTGCTGATTGAGCTATGAACTTGGCTATCTACTATGGAAAACAATTGAGATCAATGATCCCCAAAGGCTAACTATTCACATTCAACATTCTAACTATACCCCTACTTGATCTATAACACAAAGAGATTTAAAGATATATACATATATACAGACATATCTATGTGTGTGTGGATATATATCTAAATCTATATCTATATATCTATACACACATATAGCACAACTTTTTGGTGGCAAAAAAATTGAAAAAAAAGAGGATTGGCATCAATTGAATAATGGCTGAACAAGTTATTGTACATGAATATGATGGAATTTTGTCACTCTTCAGTTACTTCATCATATTTGACTCCTTGTGGCTTTGTTTGGAGTTTTCTTGGCAAAAATAGCAGAGTGGGTTGTCATTTCCTTCTCTAGCTCATTTTATAGATGAGGAAACTGAGGCAAACAGGGATAATTGACTTGTCTAGGGTCACACAACTGCTAAGCATTTGAGGTTGGATTTGAATTCAGGCCTTCCTGACTCTAGTCCTGACACTCTGTCCACTGTATCACCTATCTGCTCCTCTGTAATAGAAGACCACTTTGCTAAAAGAAATGATAAAGGAGATTCCAAGAAGCCCAGGAAGATTTATATAAATTGATAGAGAGTTAAGTGAGCTAGTTGAAGAAACAATTTATAAAATAAGAACAAGTTAGCAAAGATAAAGAAATTAGAAAGACTTAGGAACCCTTACAAACACAATAACCAAACACAATTTCAAAAGATTTCTATTTAAATGTGTTACCCACAAAGAGGATATAGAGTGCAAACTCAGGCAGTTGTTTTGTTTGTTTTTATTTTTTAACATAATTGTGGTATTTGTTTTTCTTTTCTTGACTATACATGTTTGCAAAAAGATTTTTTGATTTGTTTTGGTTTTGGTATCATTGGGGATAGAATGGGAATGGGACAAGGGGAAGGAAGATTTTTGTTCATGACACTTCTTCATAAAGCCTTTTCTGATCTTCTAAGATTTCAGGATTCCATCATATCTTCCTTTTGTTCATGAGAGATATGTACATATATACACATACAGAGATATGTATATGTGTGAACATATATGTGCATACATATGCACACATACATATATGAGTTTGTGTGGGTGAATGGGTATAACATTTTCCTTTTTCTTTTTGTACATGATGTATTACACACGCACATACACAGAAAGTTAAAGGGAAATTAAGTAATGTGGGGAGGTTCAATTCCATAGACACACCTACACCCACAGCCACATATCATCAACATTGAGGGGCATAAATATATACATACATAAACACTTATATACCCACACAGATATTCATTCATTGAAATATGTGTGTATATATATATATTCATACACACATCATGAATATTGAAATATATCCACATACATGTGTAAGTTCATGTATGTATATATGAAATATATTGTAGCATTATATACATATGCATACACAGATACATATATACATACATATACCAAAGGAATATGAGGTATTATGAGGAGGTGGGATTTGGACACATGTGTGTGTATGAATACACACATACACATATATTTATGTATATACATATATACATACACACACCTATATAAATATATACGTCTACCTATACAAATATAGGTATATATACATATATGTATATCAACAAGAACATACATACCCAAAACCATGTGAGGAAACTGTTGCATATTGAATAGAGAGCCATTCTCAGAGTCAGGTTCAAGTCCCACTTCTGATTCATATTGGTCACTCACCCTGTCAAATCTTTTAGCGCTCAGGGCTCTAGGGAAATTTCTAAGAATATAAGATGCAGAGAAAATTCTGACTTGATTAATGGGAGTTTTATTGTTTTTGTTTTTGTTTTTACCTGCCAGCTCCCTCTACCAGTGAAACTATCAAGTCAGTCCTATTCCTACTGGTATGTAAATGTTGCTTAATCCAATGGAATTTAAATTCCTGAAGGACTTGAGTTTATAACCTTTGTCTTTGATTCACAATTTTCACAGTTCTGGGCTTGTTGACTGATTTGATGACAAACTTACACACACACACACACACACACACACACACAGACAAACAAATGTACATATATGCACAAAAATTTGGAAAGTCTGTCTGGAGATAGTGGGTTTCCCCTTGCTAGGGAACTTCAAGCAAAGGCTGGATGAGTAATTGAGGAAGGAAGGGAAGAAGGAAGGAAAGGAAGGAAGGAAGGAAGGAAG
>NW_027186352.1:29194635-29263040 GCF_028583685.1 Petaurus breviceps papuanus
TCAACATTAAATCACACACTGTAAAAAATATTGCCACTCCATTAAATGTATGTCTTTATTTGGATATGATATGAATTCCTCCAGACTTTGGTCGTTGTTCATTTTTCTACTGTTACCATTACTCATTACTCTCAGCATGTGTGCCCTACATACATGTCCTATATTAATGTTTCTGACTGACTGGAGACAGAATAGATCTGCTAATCCTAATTCAAACTGAGGTGATGACCCCAAAATGAATAGAACTATCTCAAAACTGTCTATATATTAAATTGTCCAAAGGGGTAAAAACCAATGAAAGACATGTTGGTGAGAATTCTACTCGTCCTTGGTCATTATATCATGCAGACATAATTGGGAGCAATAATAAAATCTTTACTAATTTACACCTTAGTTGCATTAATTTTCCTTTACCAAATTTGTGCATTCCTGAAGCATCAAGAACAACATGATTATGCTTCATTTTTAATGACTTCTTTATCTGATGGTGTCCCAGTGCAGTAATCTAGGAGTTTTAAAAATGCATACACAGAAGCAGTCAGTTTAAATTAATTAAAGGATTTGTTGTTATTTAGTCATTCAATTGTGTTTGACCCTTTGTGACCCCATGGATCATAGAAGGCTGATACTGTCCATACTGTTCTTGGCAAAGATAATGCAGTGGTTTACCATTTCCTACTCCAGAACATTAAGGGAAATAAAGGTAAATTGGATTACCCAGGGTCACATGGCTAGTAAGTATCAGAGACTGGATTTGAATTGAGGTCTTTCTCACTTTATACCCAGCAAACTATGCACTGAGCATCTTACCTGCCTCAAAATTTATATAATATTAATAATAATAACAATAATAAACAATAATGACAATGAGTTATTGGTTAGCATAACCACTGAAATATAAAGATTCAAAAAGATATGTATTGTTTGGTTACTCTCTTTGCTACCTTCTGCAACTTCATCTTTTTTTCTGACTTTGAGGAACAAAATAAAAGCCACAATTATAATTGCTCTCAAATGCTCAATTCTATCCAAACAACAACTTGACTACCTGATGGTCCAGTTATGTTAGGGCTATACAGTTTTCTAATAAAGTAGATGAAAAAAAAAAAGAAAAACTAAAGATTCTTTCAAGTACCCAGTTTCGGAACTGGCAGAATCCAGATGACTATGAATATGACAATCAAGTTAATTTCAGATAAGAAAAAAAAAACAATGATTTCCAGAATTCCTTTAGGGTTAGGGGCTGCATTCATGGATATTCCTCAACTGATCCAGCTTTCTCTAGGTGAATAGTCTGACCTAACTGCACTGTAAAAGTTGAAAAAATCACTGGAAAATTCAAAATATATTCAATCCCACCTTCAAGAAATATAAACCATGAGAGATCTATTTCTTCCAGCTTACCCACTGCTGTTGTGAAAGAGATAATGCCTCTCCAAGGAGGGGTGCTGAAGGTTGGGATTATTCTCCCTTTTATCAGCAGAAACAGGACTATAGAGTGTGCAAATTCTGACATTGCTCCCTAGGAATTTTTTTCCCAGCATTTGAATTCTTAGAAAATGATGGAGTAGAGATACTAAAAGCCAGCTTTTTAAATAAAGCATTTTCCCAGTGGACATTTACAATTTCATGTGCAAGGTGGCAAGTATAGCAGAAGAAATTTGATCAATTAGGTGAATTTGTTTCTGCACTTGAATAGAAATGATGTTATATTAAAATTGGAAATGTAAAGGATTTATATTATTTTTGTGCTTTCCAAATATGAGTATTTATTTATAAATATTTCCTTATTGGTGGGATAAAATATTAGCATGGAAGGTTGTGGGTACTTGCCAATCCTGTCTCCCAACAGGTTTTTAAATAGCCAAGAGCCAGCAATCTGTCTTTGAATGAATTTGACCAGAAGTACTCATGTTTTTGTCCCTGAAGAGAAATCTATTAATTTATTTTTAAAAAGGAGACAGGAAGGGGCTACTAGGTGGTGCAGTGACTAAAACGTCAGCCCTGGAGTCAGGAGCACCCGAGTTGAGTCCAGCCTCAAACACTTAACACACACACACACACACACACACACACACACACACACACAATAGTTTTGTAATCTTGAGCAAGTTACTTAACTCCAATTGCCCTCCAAAAGACAAAATAAAATGAGATATGAACAAAAAGAGGGGATAAATGATGACAATTAACTTGAGGGAAGATATATTTGTTAATTCCACTCCTCCCCCTGCATGTGGGTAAGTGACAAGAAGAGGTGTATGGAAGTGACTGTTGGTTTCATGCCCCAAGCACATGAAATGAGTATGGATCAAACTAAATGCGGAAGAAGGATGGGGTTTTGTGGTTATATGTGTTGACCTGCAGTCACTCATATTTGACTTTTCCATTGACTGATCAATAATATTCAATCATCTGGGAATCCCTAATAGGGAAATATTCCTTCCTTAGGGAAATATTATGGATTAGATATCCCATGTTTCCTTCTTTGCCCAGAATTTCAAGAAGACTTATAAAAATGTAAACTTTTATTCTTTTTTTAACTTTGGGGAAAAAAGTGAAATTGATTAATTCTGACAAGATCAAACAATTATGAGTCAAATTATTTTCAATGTTTCTTTTGATTCATAGGATAGTTGAACCAAAAAAAAATCTGGAAGGAAAACTGAGGCTTGGTGAGGTTACCAGTGATCTTCAAAATGGTGAAGTAACATGACTACAAGTATATTTTTTCAATGAGTTAGAGTGGGAAGATAAATTATATCCCACTTTCTCTGGGTTGAAAAATTTTGGATGTGTCTGTAATAAAACTACAACTACATTTCACCCATTATAAGCCAGAATAATTTTTCCATCCATTTGGTGTGTTCACTATTACCCTACAGATTGGCCGTGTGGGGTAGCTATAACCTAAATATAAGCTGAACAATTGCAATAGCAGAGGTGACTCACTCTCCCAACATTTCTACCTCTTCTAGCTGTATCATCTCATAATTGAGAGTATATGCTCATTTTTTTAAACTGATAGGCATAGATAATAAAAGTTAGGAGACTTGGTCTAGAAAAGTATATCTAGAGAATTGAAGAGGATGCTAAAAACCATGGGCATTTTCCCTGGAAGAAGTTATATCAAGTCTTAAGGATCAAGCAGTCAATCATTAGATACTTGTCAGGTACATACTATGTGTTAGGCACTGTGCTAAGTGTTTAGGACACAAAAGAACAAAGGATAGTCCCTACTTTAAGGAGTGTCATGTAATAGGGACACAAAAAATAGATACATAAAAGATAAATAGACAATAATTGAGAGGGAAAGCACTAAAATTAAGATGAGTTAATAAAGGTTTCCTTTAAAAATTTAAATTTAAGTTAGAACTTAAAAGAATCTAGGTAAAATCAGGAAATCAAGATGAGGAGGGTGAGCATTACAGTTATGGGGTACAAAAGGGATTCAACTTAACCAAGATCACCCAACTGCTAAATGTCAGAGACAAGATTAGAACCCAGGTCCTCAGGCTCTGAGACATAATGCAGCTCTTCTACTTCCATGCCACCTGTACCTGTGATGAGTTTGGAAGGTCCTAGATGGAGCATTCAAAATGAACTCACTGTCATGATTGGGATAATAGAGAAAGTAGGGATCATGAAAGCTACAGCAGCAGTCACGAGTGCAAGAACAAATCACACAGTAGTATGTAAGAAAAGAGGTACTGTAAACCATATTTCATATTTATAGAAGCAGAATGTCATTGTTTGGAGATAAGACCCTTAAATGAGACAGATTACTGTATGTTGAGATATATTGATTCAGAAATGACTATGGTGAAGGATAGGACCATAGACATTAACATAGAGTCTTTGAAAGAATTTATCACACCTATTGCAGTAAATCTTCAGGCAGAAGCAGAAGTATTCAAAAAAAAAGGAAGCACAATAGACAATGTTCAAGACATCAATCAAATTTTGAGTCAGGAGTATAGAGAATGATGGGGAGGGTCACCTGCTCTGTCAAAGTAAAGACTACTAAGTGTAAGAAAGGACATTATTGCTACTTTGGGTGAAGGACCTTTTGGCAAAGTACTAGAGTGCATTGATTGTGACATGCATTTTTCAGGGAAATGGCAAGGAATTTTGGAAGATGTCATGAAGCTACTTGTCCAAAAAATCAAGCATGGGAGAATTCAAAGAGCACTACTCCTAATAACGCCAATTATGTGTTCCCATGTGTCCAAATGTTAGAATAGAATGATCATAATGGTAACATTTGCATAGTGTTTGAAGTGTTGGGACTCAGTACTTACTATTTTATTAAAGAAGACAAATTGACCATCTCAGGCAGATGGAATATCATATCCACAATCGCGTAATTTTTTTGCATTGTAAGTTGACACATACAGATCTGAAACCTGAAAATATTTTGTTTGTCAAGTCTACATAGTCAAGTACAATGTTAGAATGTAATATGATGAATGCACACTTCAATATACAGATATCAAAAAACCTTTGGAAGTAAAGCATATGTTGATGAACATCACATCACTTTAATGCCTACATGACATTACAGAACTCTAGAAGTCATTTAGAACTCAGGATGATCTCAGCTCTGTGGAACATTATTTTCATTTCACAGAATTTTAAACACATAATAGTAAAAAAAATCACTTTGCAATGACAGAACAGATATTAAGACTTATACCAACACAAATGATTCAGAAAAGAAGAAAGCACAACTCTTTTCACCACAATCAACTGGATTGGGATGAACATTGTTCTACTGGTAAAGATGTTAGGAGATGCCAAAAATTATTAGAGGGCATGATGTTTTGTCCTGTTGCAGAACACAACAATCCATTTGACTTGGTACAAAGGATATTAGAGTGTGATCCAGCTAAAGGATTACCTTGGATAAAGCATTAAAATGGCATTTTTAACTTACTGAAAAATTCAATTTATTATAATTTCTCTGAGGGGATCACTTTAAACTGTCAATTAACTAAACTTTATAATATCTTTTTTATTATTATTAAGCAATCAGGGTTAAGTAACTTGCTCAAGGTTACACGGCCAATTATTTCTGGGTGTGGTGCTGAGTATCTCAGCCCAGATTTGATCCAGGTCATCCCGACACTGGAGCCGGTGCTCTTACTCGCTGAGCCACCTGGCCGCCCCTAAGCAATTGGGTTAAGTAACTTGCTCAAGGTTACACGGCCAGGTGTTTCTGGGTGGGTGCTAAGTGTCTGAGCCCAGGATTTGATCTCCAGGTCTTCTCAACACTGGAGCCGGTGCTCTTACTCGCTGTGCTACCTGGCCGCCCCATAAACTTTATAATATCTTTTTAAATAGTGAAGTACTTTTTTAACCTTAAGTATGTAAATACTGTATGCTTTGTATCAATGCCATAATTATCTGGCTAAGTAAATATGGTCTTGATAATGAGTGTTAATGTAAAAAATAAAAAAAATCTCTAAAATTAATTTTCATTTTTTAAGGAAAAAAGAAAAAAAGAACTGGTGGCTGAACATGGATTGGGGTAAGGAAACCTTGAGGCTGGCAATTGCAATAGTATAGTCATGAGGAGATAAAGACCTGAACTAAAGTGGTTGCAGTATAGGAGAAGAGGGAATGCTTGAGACATGTTGCAAAGTTAAAATCAACAGTCTTTGGCAACAGAATAGATATGGGGAGGGAAAGGAGTTGAGAGAGAGTGAGCAGTCTTGGATAATGCCTGGTTTCACAGGCCTGAAGGCTAGGAAGATGGTGATGTTCTCTACAACAAGAGCAAAGGTAGAAGGGGATAGGGTTTATCGGAAAAGAAAATGGATTCCATTCAGGATACATTGAATTTAAGATTTCTACTGGATATCTAGTTTGAGATGTGGAAAAGGCAAATGGAGGAGAAAGATTGAATGTCAATAGTAAGGTTGGGGTAAGATGGATAAGTTAATCATCAGCATGGAGATGGTAATTAAATCCATGGTAATTGATAAGATCATGAAGAAAAATAATATAGAAGGAGAAGAGAAGAGGCCTCAGAACAGAACACTGTGGGACACCTATGATTGGAGGGCATGACCTCGATAAGCGTTCATCATAAGAGCATGAAATGGAACAATCAAATAGAAAGGACAGGAACCAAGAGAATGGTACTGTGAAATATTAGAAGAGCACATAAAGGATAGAATGATTAACAGTGTCAATGGCTACATAGAGGTCAAGAATATTGAGGATTAATAAAAGGTCATTTAATTGGGCCTCTGAGACACATTTAGTAACTCTGTGGAGAGAAATTTCTTGCAAATCATACAGAGAGAATCCAAATATTAAGGGGTAAAAAAGAGAATGGTAGGAAAGGAAGTAGAGGCCATTATGGTAAATATCCTTCTGTAGAAGTTTAGCCCAAAAGGCAGAAGAGATATATTGCTGTTTTTCAGGTGTTTTCCAGCCATGTCCAACTCTTTGTGACCACATTTGGGGTATTCTTTGCAAATATATTGTAATGGTTTGCCATTTCCTTCTCTAGCTTATTTCACAGATGAGGAAACTGATGCAAATAGAGCTAAGTGACTGACCCATGGTCACACAGCTAGTAAGTGTCCCAAGCTAGATTTGAACTTAGGAAGATGAGTGTTCCTGACTCCAGGCCTGGAACTCCATCCAGTGTACGACCTAGATGCCCCTGAACAGATAGAAGTTGATGGTATGGATGGAAGGACCAAGTAAGTGTCTATTCAGGATGAACATCGTCGAATTTTCTTCATCAATGGACCCTCAGAAATTGTCTTCTGCCCCACCCCCCCAAATCCAACCATATTTCAAAATTATTTCTTTCTAAATATAATGGTCACAACTATCCTTCTGGGCACCCTTGTTTACAACAGTTGTATTATCATCATTTCTTCACCCTCCCTAACCTCACATACCCAATCACACACCATGTATTACTGAATTTACCTCTGTAACATTTCTGTCATCTGTCTCCTACACACCCACCCATCCACATGTATGTATGTATGTATATATGTATGTATGTCTCATACATACATGTATACAGACATACATATATGTAGACATGCATACATATATACATACACATAAACCACCCATGATCACACTGTTAAGGATTTCTTGCCTGAATTATGGTAATACGCACCACATAGCTGTCACAGTCCTCAGGTTTTCTCTTCTGTAATGCATTCTTTATATAGCTGTTAAAGTAATGTTTCTCATGAATCTATGTAATCAGTTCATTTTTCTGCTTAAAACTTTCCACTAGCTTCTTATTACATGTAGGATCAAATATCCAACCTCCTGTATGAGATTTAAGTCCTTCACAACTTGACTTTCACTTTCATTACCCTAATATTTAAACATTATTCCATTTTGTATCAATCTACAATAGAGTCAAAGTGGCCTGTTTCTAATTTGGAAGTTGTGTCTCTTGTCGTAGTGTCATTGCAATGTTCCCACCCCATTCCTGGAATTGTCTACTCCTGACCTGTACTTTAGAATCTCTAGCTTCTTTCAATGTTCAACTGAAACATCACCTCCTAATTGAGGCTTTTCCTATACTTCCCTCCTGTACCAATGTTTAGAAATAAAAATGCTTTGTATTAATTTTTCATATATCCTGAATATATGTATATGTGCACATATGTAATTTACCTGGTAGAATATAAATTCTTCATGAACAGGGATTAATTTTCCAGGTCAGTGGTTTTTCCCATGAGATGTTTCACATTGTCTTCTATTCTTTCATTTGTTTGGATCTGCTTAACACCATCTTGATTTCTCATAAAGTCATTAGCTTCCATTCCTTCAATCTAATTCTGAAGAAATGATTCTCCTCATTGAGCTTTTGAGATACTTTTTCAATATGGCAAATTCTGCTTTTTAAGGCATTCTTCTCCTCATTGCCTTTTTGAGCCTCTTTTGCCATTTGAGTTAGTCTATTTTTTAAGGTGTGAGTTACTCTGTCAGGCTGTTGATTCTCATTTCATAATTTTCTTGCATCATTCCCATTTCTCTTCCTAATTTTTCCTCCACTACTCTTATTTGATTCTTATGGTCCTCTATGGCCTGTAACTAGCTCATATTTTCCTTTGTATCTTTTGGTGCAGGAGTTCTGGCTTCACTGTCTTCCTCCTTTTCCATACTTTGCTCCTTTTTGTCCACAATATAGGAGTCTAATGTTGGAATCTTCTCTCTGCTTTGTTTCCTTTTCCTGGTCATATTGCCCCTCAGTCACTTGTCCCCTGGGCTTTTTGCAACAGTGAGACTCTGACACCAGACAGGTGAACTTTCATCCCAAATGCTAGGGTTTTCTCAGCTTCCAGAGGTATTAGATGGGTGCCCTCTCTGAGGCCTCCACACACTCTGGCAATCTGGACACATGACTCAAGGCCTCCACCCTAGACTGCTATGCAGATATAAACAGGTTAAAGCAAGAGCAATTACCCCTTTGACTGGTTTCTTGGTCCCCCTACACTCTGCAGGACAGGAGCTGAAGCTGCCATGTGGCGCTGGCTGGCTGTGCCAGGAGTCTCAGTGGCTTCTCACCCCGGGGGCAAAAGCCACACACTCCCACTTACTGGGTCCCAAATTCCAGACTGCCCTGACCTCTTACTTTGTCCTTCGCATCTATGTACTGATAATTCTGGAAACGGCCACAGCCGTTGCTGATGTGGAGTCCCTCTGGCAGGCAACTGGATAGGCACACCCTGGGGCTAAAGGCTCTGGCTGCGGGCCTGGGCTCGGCTCCCAGAGCACGGTGCTGGCCAATTCCTGCCACCCTTCTGGGCTGTCCTCAGTGGGAGGTTAGTTTCTCGTTGTCATTTTGTGGTTTCTGCAGCTCCAGCATTTGTTCAGAGTCGCCTTTTTACATTGACTTGGGAAGGTGGAAGCCGGAGCCGCGGGAAGGTGGAAGCCGGAGCCGCGGGAAGGTCGTGCTTCTATCCACCATCTTGACTCCTCCCCCCAGTAACCTACATACCTTTCTTTTGATCATATTACCTTAGAATAACTGAAAATTTTTAGGTGTCTAGAAGTAGCTCTGACAGCAGCTGCTCGAAACCCCAGAAACTTAGAACAGAGCACTCTCCACTCTGTAAACAGTCCTATCACGACAAAGAGCTCAAAAGTCAAGTAACTTGCTTGACAGAGCAAACAGAGGAAATAAAATCAGCTTACAGCATATTATTTGGTGACCAAGAACATTAAATAATAAAAGCAAAAGAAGACAACAAAATCACAACCACAGAATCAAAAGAATGTATGAAAAATATAAGTTGGTTGCAGACCATGTAGGTTTCAAAAAGGATTTTGAAAATCAAATAAGAGAAGAAAAATTAGGAAGAGAAATGGAAGTGATACAAGAAAATCATGAAAAATGAGTCAGCAGCTTGTTAAAGCAGACCTAAAAATATTGAAGAAAATAGACCTTTAAAATATTCTAAATCAAATGACAAAAGAGGCCCAAAACACCAATGAGGAGTGGAATGTCTTAAAAAGCAGAATCGGCCAGATAGAAAATAAGTCAAAAAGCTCACCAAAGAGAATAATTCTTTCAAAATTAGAATGGAGAAAATGGAAGCAAATGACTCTATGAGAAACCAAGATAGTATAAAACAAAACCATAAGAATGAAAAAAAAAAGAAGAAAATGTGAAATATCTAATTGGAAAAACCATTGACCTAGAAAATTGATCAGTGAGAGATAATTTAAAAATTATTGGACTACCTGAAAGACATGATCAAAACAAAGGAGCCTAGACACCATCTTTCAAGAAATTATGAAGGAAAACTACTCTGATATTTTAGATCCACAGGGTAAAATAGAAATTGAAAGAATCCACCAATCACCTCTTCTTTTTTTGTGTGTGTATGTGTTTTTGGAGGGGAGAAGGCAGGTCAAATGTGGTTAAGTGACTTTCCTAAGGACACAAGGCTAGTAAGTGTTACATATCTGAGGCCAGATTTGAAGCCAGGTCCTTCTCACTCCAGGGCTGGTACACTATTCACTGAGGCACCTAGCCACCTCAACACTCATTGCTTCTTAAAAAAAGATCCCAAAAAGAATACTCCAAGGAATATTTTAGCCAAATCCCAGAGTTCCAAGGTCAAGGAGAAAATATTACAAGCATTCAGAGAAAAACAATTTTAATATTGTGGAAACCCAATCAGGATAGCACAAGATCTAGTAGTTTCTACATTAAGGCATCAGAGGGTTTGGAATATGATATTCTGGAGGTCAAAGGAGCTAGTATTAAAATCAAGAATCACCTACCCAGAAAAACTTAGTATAATACTTATGGCGACAAATGGTCATTCAACGAAGTAGAGGATAATCAAGCAGTCTTGATGAAAAGACCAGAGCTGAACAGGAAATTTGATTTCAAATACAACAATCAAGAGAAGCATGAAAAGGTAAACAGGAAAAAGAAATAAGGAATTTATTAAAGTTGATATGTTTACATTTCTACATGGAAAGACTATATTTGAAACTTGTGAGACTTTTTCAATATTAGGATAATTGCAGGGTATTTAGATTTATAGATAGATAGATAGATAGATAGATAGATAGATAGATAGATAGATAGATAGATAGATGATAGATATAGATAGGTGTAAATATATACATATATATGTACATATACATATATCTTTATGTATATGTATATATGTATATATAGTCAGAGGGCAGAGGGTGAGATGAATATGAAGGCATGATAACTAAAAAATAAAATTGAGAGGTGAGAGAGGAACATATTGGGAGGAGAAAGGAAGAGACAGAATAGGGTAAATTATCTCCCATAAAAGAGGCAACTGAAAGTTGTTAAAAGGAGGGGATAAAGGGGTGGCCAGGTGGCTCAGCGAGTAAAAGCACCAGCTCCAGTGTTGGGTTGACCTAGGGATCAAATCTGGGCTCAGATACTTAGCACCACACCCAGAAATAACTGGCTGTGTGACCTTGAGCAAGTTACTTAACCCCAATTGCTTTAAAAAAAAAAGGAGGGGAAAAACAGGGAGGTGAAAGGGAATGAGTCAACCTTACTCTCATTGGATTTGAGTTAATGAGGGAATAATATACATACACATTCAAATGGGTTTCTTACCCTACAGGAAAGTAGGGGGAAGGGGATAAGAGGAGGGGATGATAGAAGGGATGGCAGATTGGGGAGGGGGTAATCAGAAGCTAAAACTTTTGAAAAGGGACAGGGTCAAAGGAAAATGTAGAATAAATGGGGGACAGGATAGGAGGGAGGGAAATATTAATCTTTCACAATATGACTACTGTGGAAATGTTTTTTATAACCACACTTGTATAACATATTGAATTGCTTGTCTTCTCAATGTGGTTGGTGAGGAAGAAAGTAGGGAGAGAATCTAGAACTCAAAGTTTTAAAAACACATTAAAATTGCTTTTAGATGCAATTGAGATAAAAAATATATAGGCAATGGGGTATAGAAATCTATCTTGCCCTACAAGAAAGTAAGGGGGTTTAGCAGCAAGCACCCTAGCATACCCAGGGTGGCTGCCAACACATGTTCTTAGATCAGTTTTCTAAAGGAAAGCAACTCTAAATGGGTTAAAAATTTTGATTTAATCAAACATGTCATTTACCTAGTTCAGGAAAAAAAAGGTCAGCACCCCTAACTTCATAGAATACAGAAGTTACAAGCACACAAAAAAATACAGAGGAACAGATCAGCAAACAGGCTTCCAACTGTCTGAGAATTACATTCATACCTAGTCAGTTACCAGAGAGGAAAGCACCAAGATCTGGGTTTTCAAAGATGGGGCGCGGGGAGGGGGGTGCTCAGTGGTTAGCCAGAGTCTTGTCTGGCCAAATCACACAAATCTCCTTAATGGGAACCCCAAAGGAAATGCTCACATCAGGGTATATATAGCCTTCTCCTGTCTCAGAGAATGTCACAACCCTTTTGACCTACTGCCCAATCACAAAGCACCAAGGTGTGGACATTCCTGAAAAACAAGCCTCTTGCCACAGGTTCCTGGTCACCACATTCAGCCTGTTTGGAGGCAGAGTATATTTTCAAATCAAGGAAGATACTCAGAGTCACCTAAGCCTATCAAAGGTGCTAGGGGCAGGGAAGATCTTAGATTCCCATTCTCATAACAGGGGGAAGGTGGTAAGAGGAGGGGGATGGGGAAATAGAAGGGGACAGTCTTGGGTAGAGGTGTTCAGTATGCTTGCCATCTTGGGGTGGGAGTAGGAGAGAGATGGAGAGGAAATTTGAAACTACAAATCTTGTGTAAATGAATAAATAAATAAATACTGCAGAGGGGGAAAGGAGTGTATGGTGTGTTAGGCACATAAAAATGCCCATTGATGAATTAGCAGATTAATTAATTTTTCATTGTACAAGTTGGAATATCTCAGTTTAACACCCCCTTCTTGAATGATTCCTGAAATGGGGCACTCATACTCACAGATTGGAGTGCCCAGAGGGTACAGGCAATTTCCATCCCTTTCAATGTTGTATGAATAACCTGGATTATCAGGCATTTGTTGTAATGTCATGTTCAAGATCTCTCCCATATGTTTCTCATTTTAATCAGCAACTAAACATGCACTGACTTTTTAGAAAAGGGAATTTACAAAGGTGGTAGAGTAAGCATAATTGTTATAATACTGCACCAGCAAAAGGATGTGTTTTATTCTCCCATAATTATACAGAGACCCATGGGTGTGTATATATAGGAAAACTGTAAACTAGTTACTGATCATAGTCAATAAACGTTTATTAAGCAAACCTGTACTAAATGCTGGCATACAAGGAAAGAAAGGGGGGAAGAAGGAAGGAAGGAATGAAGAGAAAGAAAGAAAGAAAGAAAGAAAGAAAGAAAGAAAGAAAGAAAGAAAGAAAGAAAGAAAGAAAGAAAGAAAGAAAGAAAGAAAGGAAGGAAGGAAGGAAGGAAGGAAGGAAGGAAGGAAGAGAAATGAAGAAAGAAAGAAAGAAAGAGAAAGAAGGAAGAAAGAAAGAGAAAGAAGGAAGAAGAAAGAAAGAAAAAGAAAATTTAATGAGGGAAGTTGTTTTGTTGTTCCATCATTTCAGTTGTATCCTACTCTTCATGACCCCATTTGGGGTTTTCTTGGCAAAGACACTGGAATGGTTTACCATTTCATTTTCCATCTCACTTCACAGTTGAGGGCACTGAGGCAAACAGCATTAAATGACATTCCCAGGGTCACACAGCCATTAAGTGTCTAAGACTGCTTTTGAATTCCGAAAGATGAGTCTATTTGACTCCGGACCCTGCACTCTATCTACTATATAAACTAAGTGGTAAATGAGGTGTCATAGTAATGGAATTTAAAGATTCCCCCTGTATTGGCTTGGTTTTTGGTTTTATTGTGTTAAAACCCAGAGCTTGTGAATCCCTCTTGTGGGATGGACTTGTTGAAGTGAAAAGAGAGGGCTGAACTGGGAGGATCTGGTGACATAAATTTAGAGAGACAAAAGCAAAGAGAGAGGCAGAAGAACTTTTTGGAAGCAGTATCTTGGAGGCAGAGAGAGACTGAGAGGATTGCTGAGGGCCAGTTTGCATTGCCCAGGACTTTTGAGAGCTGACACCCAGAGCTGCCAAGGACTGAGGAGACATGGCTCTTATGCTGGTATTTTGTCTGTCTGTTTTGATGTTGTTTTTCCAGATTTGTCCACTGGTGAAGGACAATCCTGTTGTTGCACAGGTCTTGGAACCTTGCTGTTGGTTCAGAGCTCCAGAGACTGTTCTACAGACAGAGAATGAATTAATGAAGACACTGGCAATGTATCTTGTGGCCTTGCTAAGCTTTGTCTCCCCAGGAACAAAGATTGCTGGGAACTTACCTCGGGTCAAGATGAAGAAAAGACCTCTCTTTGGGTATTAAATGCTGTGCTTAGCTTGTTGTAACTCTGGGGTAGATGGCCTATTCAGTTGTAATCCAAGGGTGGGGAACTTTTGACTTTTTGTGCTCTGTGATTGAACAAATGAATGTACTTTACTTATGATTGGAAATTAATCTCCATTTGAGAAGAGGGGTTTTGTGATGGACTAAATGAATGTACATCCTAGGGGTGGAGCAGTATTTAGAAGAGGGACTTGTGATTGATTAAATGAATATAATGTCCAGGGGAGGGGTAGTACTTGGAGATTATTGAATTACACTTGGTAAATGCTGTATTTTGAGTGATGTTATATTTTGATTTTCTCTGTTCTTAATTTGTTACTGAATAAAATGGAGAGCACCTATGCTGGTATTTTGAAACTTGAGGGAAGACAATAGATAAATGGAAACTAAAAAGTAGATACTACCTACCCCCAGACAGAGGGTGGTAGGTGCAGGGTCTTGATGTTTATGGAGCTGAAATCAAGCAAATAAGTAGATGGGAAATGAAGACTTAGCTAGAAAATTCTGTACCCTTTATAAAGGTGGGGGGAGAGACTTGGGAAGAGTTTATTGATCCATCATTTGGTCCTCCAATCAAATGAGGGAAGCAATTGTAGAGGTGTTGATTGTAAAAGCTGAAGGCATTCTCCAAGATTTAGAGACTTCAGGTGATGAGCTTATCTTTGCGAAAACATGGCATTCCTGGAGTTGAAGCTGAGGAGAAATGAATTAGTTGGGAAATGCTGAGCCCCCTATGAAGAGGAGTTTTGGGAGAAATTTTTTATACTGACCTCTATCTTAAGATATCAACTGGACTTCCATTTTGAGATGTTGAAAAGGCATCTGGAGATGAAAGATTGGATGTCAATAGTAATGGGTATCAGGTATATCTCTTTTTTGCTAATGGCCACATCCCTTACATATGCTTCCTCATTGAGTGGCTATCTTTTTTGTATTTTTCTTTTATCCATATTTTAGCTGTCTTTGTCCTTGGGGTGACACTTCCTGGTCAAATTGTCCCCTACTGGTTGTTACTCTAATAATATAGGAAGTGGAAGATGGAGTAGTAGAACCCTTCTTGTCTCTCGGAAGCCCTCTAAAGCATGGAGTATGACACCATTTTTGAGTACTTGACTACTAACAGAAGGGGATTGCAGAATAATTTATTTAGAGTTAGAAATTACCTTAAATATTGCCTATTTTCACACCCCCATTTTAACAAAAAGGAAACTTAATAACTCCAGTGACTTGTCTATAATCAAAGCATAAGTAGCAAAGTTACTATGTAACTTCTATCCCTTGACTCCAAATCCATGGTTCTTTCAACTATATGATGTGACCGTATTCTGATTATACCCATTTTATACAGGGAAGACAAATATGCCAGAATCATTTACTATACCCAAATGGAGGCACATAAGTCTCATGCAACTCTCTGTTAGTCAAATCCTTCCTCATCTGTTGTCACATTAGAATATAAGCTCCCTGAGAGCATGGGTTGCCTCACTTCTCTATTCATACTCCAAGTATATAGTACAAAGCTTTGCACACTGTGTTTAATAAGTGCTATTTAGCCATCCAGTCACTGATTCATTCCTTTATTTAAGGATATGTATGTAGATAGATATACACACATACATACACATTTGTGTGTACATATATATGTAAATGATGTGTGAAGAGAGTAAAACATATCTATAATCTCATCAATTTAAGAATTCTCTCCAATAATGCAGAACCTAACCCACCTATGCCTACCCATCTTGTGAGACTATCATCTATTATCCTTTGGAAAATTAATCAGAATAGGTGCACATAACTTTGAGATTCATCCATGCATTCTCCTTCTCAAAGGCACCTATGGAGCCCTCTAGTGGTTGCATCAGTCATCACTCACTGGAGCCATACAACCATATCATCTTCCCTGTTGTACAATTTTGTAATGGCAACCTCTTTATCTCTGTCCTTTTCAAAATGTCCTTTTTAGATGTATATTGTAGCTGGCTCACACCCACCATGCACCCACCTCTCTGTGGTAGACAGCTTTTGTTTTTCAGAAGCAAGGATATTTCAGTTTTTGATGACATAGTTTAGTATTAAATAATATAATATATAATATATAATAATAAAATAATATAATAAATAAAAAAAATTAAATATTTTAGTATTAAAAAAATGGACCTTTGCTGACTCAAGAAATTTGGGGTTAGTAAAAGTGCATTTGCATTTTCAGAAAACAATCTACTAAATTCTCCTCCTTTTCACTCTTTGTCCAATTCACTATGTGAACTACATATCGCAGTTATGGATACTGTTAGACAAACTTTGCAGTGTTCTATCAGATGCAAGTTAGGAAAGAGGCATTATTCTCTTCTTCACTCAGTGTGGATTCATAATTTTTCACCTGGATGGACTACCCAAATTCTTGTGAGTGAAGATATATCTCTTTCAGAATGCTTTGTAATGTCTTGGGGTTTGATTTCATCAACACAATATTTTCTATAAACAGGACTGTCTGGAGAACTTAACCTTCCACAGGGAGTCTCTTCTTGGCCTAGTGTGCTTATATATTGTTGTTGTGACAAATACATATGTGCACAGACAACACACACTTGAATGCATATGCAAATATGCCTGCACGTGTAGTTGTATATATGAGGATGTGTATGTGTGTGTGCAATACATATGAAATATTTTTCAAAGAACATTATTTTTACCTTCTTTCCCAAACCATGTTAATATTGATGGAGAGTAGTTTGTTTAATCACTAAAAGAGTGACTTTACATTTTCTAATCCTCTTCCTCTAACAATGGGTTGTTTACCTGCAGAAAATAACTCATTTGTCCTAAGCAGCCACATTATACTTATATAAAGTAGAAGTGGGAAATTCCAGGGGTATAATTACGTAAAATGGAATGCATTTTCCCAACATCAAATTTATAGGATTGTTTTCAGCAATGGAATAAGTAGCGACAGTAATAACCAACATTTTGCTGCCTAAGCTTTGCTACCCAGACACATTTAATTTCATAAAAGAAACATGATTCAAGAATGGGCCAGTATGGCTAATCAGGAAATTAGTTACAGGAAAAATAAAGGTTCTTCCCACCACAATTAAAAGTTGACTTTGACAACAAAATATGCTGAAAAGAATGCCGAAGTTCCATGTGCTCTGACATGTCAGGCATAGAGGCACTCCCTCTAAGCACGACCCATCCCGGACTTTCCTTCTTTTTGGATTGCCATCCTTTTTTTCCTGTAAAGGCACCACAAATCATCCCTTCAATGTATGGAAAACTACTTCCTACTCCTCTGACACGATGTCAATACCAATGGAATCCTGGACCACCCGTGACTTACGGCATCCTCTTTCCATTGTGAAAAAGGCAAGTTTTAATTGCATGTGCCCCCATGATTTCTTCTAACCACTAGCTCTCCCCATATTCCTAGTCAATACCCAACTCTCCCTAAAATGCCTAATTCCATTTCATGTTTAATTTTTTTAATAACCTCTAATAACATAATAGATAAAATCAGGTCTTACTGCTGCAGCTATTTATCAGATGTGTCTTTATTCCTATTCTGCGGATGGATATCGGTGTGAACTTTGCTACTACCATAAACACCTATTGTGCATTAAGTATCTGCAAAGTGTAGAAGGTAAAAACAGAAGAGAAAAAAAAGTTTTCTGGGAGCATTCCCATGCTAAGAATGTGCTCCTTGGGCGGCATATCTTTTAATTGTTACTTTGATAAATGTACTTCAATCAAAGCTTTTCCCACTTCTGTCTGGGACTGATACCTAAATGAGCCTTTCTTGTCTAATCATTTCCTCTGTCTGTTACTTTCTAAAAAAAAAACGATATTTTTCCTCTTAATTCCAAGGAAACAGTAAGCACAACATTTTCCTCCTGCCTATCTATCTGTCTCTCAGAAGATATTACTTCAATACAGCACAAGGGAAGAAAAATGTTCAGAACAATAAGAGGCATCTGCCTGAGGTTGTAGGCATAGATTAAGAGAGTGTGATGAGGGGAGTCTAAAAAGAAGAAAAGTAGTGAATGATATTCATCTGTGAGGTACTACATTTTGCAACATCAGCTTTGCACTTACTGCCAGCTCTGCCCATCCTTAACTCTGAGTCATGCTCTACAATTATGCTGCTGAGTACTGCTGGGAGAATTCACACAGGGATGAAGACAAAGTGGACTTTTTTTCATGTCAATGGGGCTCTCATTCCTATATGGTGACCTGGAATCAGGAAAATCTGGGTCCATATCCTGCCTCAGCAAATCATTTACCCTTTCTATGGGTCAGTTTCATCCTCTGAAAATAAGGTTATTACATTTAATGGCTTCTAATCTATATCTAAATCTATAATCTTAAACATTTTACTTTTTCTATTTGACCCTAAATTTCTTCATAGCATCCATTACAAAACTTATCCTCTCTCCTTGAGGCCCCCACACTATCTCTATAAACCTCTCCTTTAGCAGAGAGATACATCCCATTTTCTTGAGGGAACTGAAGTCAGTCATGGTAAAGTCCCTCATCTCCTCTTGTCTGCATTTCTACCTGCCTCACCTTGTAGTGACCCCTCAATAAGCTCCTTTATCCTGGTCTTGTAGAAAGAAGCAAACCTTTCTCTTTGCCAAGAGCAATTCCTCTACTGGTGCCCTTGATTTCATCAACTCTTGTATACCATAGAATTTTGTTCAATTAATGATCGCTTCCCTCTCTCCCATCTTCAAAAATAATAGTTGACTTATGTAGCTCTTTGCTTTCAAATAAGTTTACATCATATTATTTGATCCTTAAAACAACCCTGTAAGAAGGAAATTTTATGAAATATTATTATTTTACAGATCAAGAATCTGAAGTTTAGACACAGTAAGTGACCTTAACATAACTAAACATTTAGAAAGGGGTGGGAGAAAGGATTTGAGCCCTGTTATTCTGGATTCCAAGTCCAGTCCTGTACCTATTATGCCATGCTGTGTCTCCATTTCTTCTTTCCTCCTGGATCTCTCCCCACAAGCTACAATCATGGTCAAGATTTGTTTAAAACAAACAAACAAATTGATAAATAAGCCTGCACTGTAATCTACCATGACCATGAGTTAACACATTGAATTTGTCTCTTTTCTACTGTCAAGCTCATAGTCGTATAGTTATTTCCAATGCCCAGAATTCACTCACTCCTCCACTTTACCTATCAATTCTTATCCTTCTCCATGACTCAGAACAAGTGCCACCTTCTCTATGCAGCATCTCCTGATCTTCTCTTTTGTCAGTGGTCTCTACATAGTGATTTAACTGGCATTTCCTTATTGACAAAACGTTTTATTTGCACTTTCCATTCAAATATTCAATCTTTTAAGAACAGTGATTGTCATTTTCTGTTCTCTCTTTGCTAGCCCAGTTCCTGGCATAGTGCTTTGCACACATCAGCATTTGAGAAGTATTTGTGAGTTGTTGATTGCATTCTTTGCTTTCTATTTTATTCACTTGTGCTCTTTAGATCTAAACCCTGGTTAGAAGCATTCCATTTTAAATAATTATACCCCTGGATTTCACCACTTCTACTTTATGTAACTTTCAAGCACCATTACTAGACTGAAACAACTTTTACCCAAAGTTCTCAATGCTTCCTAAATACATAACAGCTTCTTGGTATATATTTTCAGCAAAATCTTTATATTTGACACAGTTGATGAGAATCTCCTCCTAGATTATCTTTGGCTTCTACAGCAAAACAATCTTTATTTTTTTTTTACTCTCTAGATATTCCATTGTTCCTTATTAACTTTCTTTGATCATTCTCTCTTCTGTACCTGAAGTATATTTCTGTCCTCAGGCCTCTTCTCTTCTTTCTCTGAGCTCTCTCTTTTTACAACCACTTGTCAGTCAGGGTTATACTACTGAAGACAGTTTATGTAATGGTTGAATCAAATGCTAAGGTAACTTCCAACTTTTTTTTTGCTTTTGGAGGGGGAAAAGCAGAGCAGTTGTGGTTAAGTGACTTTCCCAATGTCACACCACTATTAAGTATTAAGTGTCTGAGGCTGAATTTGAACTTAGGTCCTCCTGACTCCAGGGCTGGTGCTCCATTCACTGAACCTCCTAGCTGCCCCACATTTCCAACATTCTAATGCTGTGATTTCATAATCTCATTTGCTCCCAATACGCTCAACTGATATGATGCACAGATCACACACAGATGATTTCCATATCCAAAATATTCAATCCTCATCTAGGCTCAGAATGAAAGTTGCTGGTTTGCCATCCCTCCTAATTATCCCATGAACATTTCAAATTCAGTAAAGGTAAAACACAATTCATCTCATTGTCCACTCTCCAGATCTTCCCCCGCTCAATCTAATGTTCAAAATTCCCATTTCTGTGAAGAGCTCACATACTCTCAGTCAACTATGTTGATAAATTCTCAGTGATACTTGCCTATTCCCTTTTCTTCAGCTTGTCAACACATTCGTTGATAAGTCTTGTTGTTTCTATAATAATTTTGGAGCCCCTCCCCCAGTTCTCATCAAACTCATGATTATAACTCTATGCCAAGCTTTCATTACTCTTATCTGGATTATGATAATACCTTCATAATGGGGCCTCTTGCTTCCAGGCTCTTTGTTCCCTAATCTAACTTTTGGACAGCAGTAAAATGAATGCCCTCTGGTATAGGTCTGACCATATCACTTCCCTACTCAAAATCTTGTTGTTCTCTATTTCTTTTGCAGTAAAATATTAATTTTTCTCCCCAAATTAAAAATCCTCCCTACTCAAGTCTCAAACCACCATTTCCAGCTTATTCAATAATTAAAGTTTTAAAGGATAGCATTTACATAGTACTTACTATGTTCTAGGCACTGTGCAGACCACTTTACAATTATTATTTCATCTAATCTACACAACAACCCAGGAGGTAGGTGCTATTATTTATATTCAGCTTATAGATGAAGAAAATGAGGTACCCAAGAGTTAAGTGACTTGCTTAGGGTCATGAAGCTAACAAGTGTCAGAAGCCAGATTTGAACTAAAGCCTTCCTGGCCCCAGAGCTGGTACTCTACCCAGTTTGCCACTTCATATATCTCCAGGCATACCATCTTCTAGCCAAACTGAACCACTGCCTGTAGCCTAAATGAAACATTATATCTCTTACCTCTCAGTATTTGGATGTTATTCCAAATGCCCAGAATTTACTCACTCCTCCACTTTACCTATCAATTCTTATCCTCCTCCGTGACTCAGAGCAAGTGCCACCTGCTCTACACAGCATCTCCTGATCTTCTCCTTTGTCAGTGGTCTCTACATGGTGATTTAACTGGCATTTCCTTATTCACAAAGCCTTTTATTTCCACTTTCCATTCTAATATTAAATTTTTTTTTTAACAACAGGGATTGTCATTTTCTGTTCTCTCTTTGTTAGCCCATTTCCTGACATAGTGCTTTGCACACATTGGCATTTGAGAAGTATTTGTTGAGTTGTTGATTGCATTATTTGCTTTTTTATTTTATTGACTTGTGCTCTTTAGATCTAATCCCTGGTTATAAGCATTTTTTCTCCATTTTAATTCAGAGGCATCACTACTTATAAATGTTAAATCATAAGACAGATGGACCATTTAACTGTTATTACAGTTTGTTGAAAGGGATGACACTGAATTGGGCATCAACCCACAAATTAGAAGTACAATTCACAATAAAATAAATTATTTGCATAAGTATCAAAATTGTATATAGTATAAAAGTGGTAATTCCATGTGATATCACTAAAATACAGTACATCTAAGTCACCAGTAAATAGCCTAGAATTAGCTTATAAGTACCACCAGTTCTATCCTTTCCCCTTAACATTTAGAGACCAAACCTAGGGACATGTGGATATGAGCTCACCTACCTGAGAGAAAGATAAGTTGATCGCTAAAGAAATTCCTTTTGGAATCCCCAAAAGACTCCACGGAGTGGGAGGGTGTCACCTGATTGGGGAGCAACCTATGCTGGCAGTGGGAAAAAAATAATGAACACCTATGACCTCACCATAAACTGTTTGGAAATAAAAAAAGAAAAATTTTCCCTTCTGTTTTAAAAATATATATATTTTTATTTAGAGAACAAAACAACAATTTCCATAAAAGTGCAATATAAAATATGATAACATATAAAACTGTAAATCTTCTATGCACACATCTTGGTATTTCTTTCAAATATACAACAAAATTTTCATATGAATTTCTTATTTTTCTCTTCCCCTCCTCCATGCCCCCACTGTAGAGATGGCCACCATTAGACACACACACACATAGCTATATATATGTGTGCATGTGCATGTGTATATGTATATATGTGTATATATTTATGTGTGTATATGTATATATGTATGTGTGTATACATATATATATGTATGGCTATATATATCTGTATGTATGTGTGTGAAAGTATTATATATATGTATGTATGTATGTATATATTTCTATCAGTTCTTTCTATGGATGCAGAAAATGTTTTTCTATGTATGTACTTTACAGTTAATTTGGGTATTTATAATAGTCAAAATAAAATATTTGCTTAAAGTCATTCTTAAAAAAAACATTGCTGATACTGTATACAATGTTCTCTTGGTTCTGCTTATTTCAGTCTCTATTATATAATGCAGATTTTTCTATGTATTTTCTAAAATCATTGAGCTCATCATTTCTTATATCACAGTATTATTCCACCACAATTATATACCATAACTTGTTTATCCATTTCCCATTTGATGGGCACCTGTAATGGTTATGGGAATTTGAAGATCTTCCCTGCCCCTTGTATGTGTAATCAAACAGGTACTTAGCACCTTGTTCCAAGTTCATGGTTGTGTCAAATATTAAGACCCAGAAATTGTGAATCCCACAGTAGGATGGACTTGCTGATGTAACAGGAAGGGGCTGGAACTGGGAGGAGCTAATACCTTATATTAAAATAAGCCCAAGCTAGAAAGCCAGAATTTCTGGGAATAAGCAGCACGGAGGCTGAGGAGCTAAGAACTGGGAAGAGAACTGAGAACTGAGCTTAGAACTGAGAAGAGGATTGAGAAGAATTGAGAAGTGAGAAGAGAGAAGATTTTGAGAACAGGACTTGTGGTAGCAGAACTTCTTCTGAGAGCTGCTGAGAACTTCTGAGGGCCAGCCAGAACTGCCAGGAAATGAGAAGAAAGGAGAACTAGGAGAAAACATGGCTGTGTTGCCTTTATTTTGTCTGGCTGTTTTGATGTTACTTTGTCTCAGACTTTGTTGGTGGGTCTATGCTAATTTCTCAGGAAGAAAGTGAATTGATGAGGATTCCAGCAATGTGAGATGAATGTTATTGTGGCTTTGTTAAGCGTTATTTTTCCCAGGAAAAGAAACTGTGAAGGACTTAAGGTGAACCATACACTACAAGCTTCAATATGGAACAGTAACTGCACAAGAAGCTGGACAAAGAACTGAGAGCTGTTTGCCTTTGAACCCAGTTGGAAGTTGGATAGATTCAGGCAGGAGCTGGCACCATGGAAGAGGAACCATGGAAGCTGAGAGACTGCATTGAGTCAAGATGTAAAAATCCTCTCCTTGGGTATTTAATGCAAAATGAGAAAATCATGACTTACTGTGGCCTAGGGGTAAAGAAATCTTACCTTTATATTTAGATGATTTGTTAAGGACTTCTCCAATTAAGAAGAAAGAAGACCTTTTGATTGAGGAGATTAAGATAATGTGACCTAGAGTTAGAGAACTTAGACCTTTGTACTTTGTGTCAATTAAGGAGGCTTGCCTCCATAAGGATGATTGAATTAAGGACTTACTAAATGATTGTGTTACTAAAGGAATGTTATCTTTTGCTTAATATGATGTGACCACTTTGGTGAAAACTATGTGGACATTTTAGTGATATGTTATTAAGCCATAAGATTGTGAATGCTGTACTTTAATTTCTGTGAATATTTTGTCTTAGTTTGTTACTGAATAGAGAGTTCACTATACTGTGTAATCATAATCTTGAGAGCTGTTCACAACAGCAGTCCTCTAGAAAGCTGGTGGTGTTTGGTTTTGCAGGATCCCTGCAATTTTCTGTTCTTTCTCAAAAAGAGCTGCTCTAAACATTTTGGAACCTATAGGTTATTTTTCCTTAATTATCTTCGGAAAGAGATATAGTCATGGTACTACTACATTAAAGGGTATAGGTAAATTTAATTACTCTTTGGGAATAATTACAGATTTCTCATCAAAATATTTAGATCAGTTAACAATACCACTAAAAATGCATTAGTGTCCCAATTTTTCCACATCTCCAAAATTTGTAACTTTCCCCTTCTATAATTGTAGCCAATTTTATAGGTATAAAATGACTTATTTTAAATAATCCAGGAAAGAGATGGTTCCATAGCTACCTAGAGATACCCTATGAGTAAACAAGAGTAAGTGGAACCTTGCAATTAATATGTGAAATAACAGAAGGTTTAAATAGCTCAGAGGCATTCTATTGATATAGAATCATAATATCATGGCATCATTTAGTGGTGAAAGTGACCTTAAAGGTCACTTAGATCATTCCCCTCAATTTACAGATGAACCAAGTGAGGGTGAGAGAAATATATTTGCTAAATATTACTAAGTAGTGAGGAAAGGTGGGAAGTGCATTCCAGGTCTCTGACACTGGATTCAGCACCTCTTTTTACTGTATTCTGTGTCTAAGTCAAAAGAGATGTAATACTATCAGCAGTGATTCCTGTGTAATCCTTACAGGATCCAGCTGATGTATTGACATCAGGCAGAGAGCTGAAACATATGAAACAGCAAAAGATGATTGAGGTCAGCAACAACACTGAAAATGACCATTATACCTGCTAGTGGCAAAGAAAAGTGATTAACATAAGACGAATCCACGTTGACTGCTGAGAACAAAAGATAATGGTACCAGAACACTGGAGAAATGGTGGGAGAGGGGCCAAGAAAAAAAGTCAAGCAGCTGGGAGGACAAAAGACATGCCTATAAAAGAGCATCAAGATGAAGAATTGTTGGCAGACAAGTTGATCTGGCCTCACATAATGTTAGAGTTTCATCTAGGTTAATATTATAAGTCATAGGTGATATTTCTAGATGGTGACAATGAGTAATAAGAATGTGAATCCTTAAATCTAGAATTATCAGCTTTATGTCAGGAGAGAGATACTGAAAAAAGTGAAACTAATATAAATACTAAAAATTTAGATTAAAAAAATTAAAAAGTGATTGTTAGCTAAACATAATGGTAAGATTTTTAAAAGCTGAACAATTTCATGAGAAAAAATATTTTCATCCTAGCAGGATATTTCATCCTAGAGGATATTTATATTTTTATTATAGATTGTGGATAATATAATTATCAAATAATATTACATATATGGGCAGTTAGGTGATACAGTGGATAGAGTGCTCAGCCCAGAATCAGGAAGACTCATCTTCCTGAGTTCAAATATGACCTTACAAATTTACTAACTGTGTGACCCTGAGCAAGTCATTTAACTATGTTTGCCTTAGTTTCCTCATCTGTAAAATGAGCTGAAGAAGGAAATGGTAAACCAGTCCAGTATTTTTGCAAAAGAAAACCCCAAATGGGATCATGAAGAGTCCAACACAAGTGAAACTACTTAACAACAACAAACGATAGATAGATGGATAAATAGATGGTTAGCTAGATAGATGGATAGATAGATAGATAGATAGATAGATAGATAGATAGATAGATAGATAGATAGATAGATAGATGGATGGATAGATGGATAGTCATACAGGTATAAAATATACATGGAAATACTCATTTTTTTCCAACAATAATTAGTGATGCTTCAAAATTAAAATGGAGGAAAACCACTTACACAAATCCTCTCTTGATTTTTTTTGTCTTTAGAAGATACTGATACCTGCCAATCCATCCCTTGATGGCTAATTTAGGATGAACAGCTCTTTTAAACTTAATTAGACTTAATCTTAAGTCCCTAACCATAGTCTTTCTAGCTTGCAGGGATCTAGGAAAATATGTCCTTGGTTGGTATACACAAGTTCCTTTTGAGAGCTCATTATCAACTACAGGGCAAAATAAGGAACACTAGAAAGGCCTGCCCTGTTTTGCAAAGAAGGAAATAGTTCACCCCTGTGAATTTCTGAAAATGAAGTGGAGGGCTGTCATGGTGCAATGAAAAACAAAACAACACTAAAGGCAGGGAAATTAGTCTTGAATTCTGCTTCTGTTACTTCTAAGTTGTATGACCTTGGCCAGCCACAAACTCTTCAGGGCTCAATTTCCTCATCCAAAAAAGGAAAAGATTGATCTATATGTCTTTAAGGTCCCTTCTAGGACTAATTTATGATCCAATAAAAGTTATCAATGCAGATTTCCATATAGGAATTCTATAGGGTATATGGGGTACTTAAGGAGGTCTAGCTCCTCTGGTGGGAGGGCTTGCTGAGCCCTTTTCAGTGCTGCTCATCTAACTTTGGTGTCTGCCTGGCACTCAACTCTCTCCTGTGGATCCAAGAAGTTTTAGCATACATAGAGACCACACTCTGGTAAATCATGTTGGCCAATTGGTTAAACAGAATAAGGGCAACTGCTGGTCCTCAAACCTCAAACCTGTCAATTACCCTCAACCATATCAATGACTTAGGGGAGTGTATATCCCAAGCATGTGAAGACTTCCCCCAGCAGAAGGGGCAGATGAGAAAAATATGTTCCAACGGTCATAAATGACCCTGAAGAAGGCAGCGTGGGGTGCTTAGAGCTTGGTCAGACACCCAAGGTACCAAGGTCATCCATTACACCCATGGCCATCTTCAGTCATCTTGGCTTTTGTCTTGTCACTAGATTTTGATGACTCTGGAAGAGAGGGTGAGGCTGATAACTTTGTGCAACTCTACCTTACTTAAATCTAATTCACTCAGAAGTGAAGGCATCACCTTCTGATGTCATCAGTCCTCTTAGAAAACAAAGTATAAAATAACAAATTTTCATAAAAGAACAATACATTGTACCAATTTAATTTTATTTGTTAAAATATAATTTCTTTCATCATTACTAATAAGTAATATTTTGGATTACTTATACAATTTCTTTTCTCTAATCAAATATTAATAAAATTATATTCAATAAGGTCCATTAATCCTTAAGAACTTCCATCAGAAATGTCACATTTTCTACATCCTGGGATCCCAAGAGTACAAGTGAAAAGGCAATACTATTATTTTGTAAAACGTGCTACATGTACTGAGAGTTAAGATGTCATTTCCATGTTAAATAATGTATTTTCTGTGATGCTAAGGAAAATAGATTTGGAAAAAAGTTTTAATTAGACTTTAAATGTGAAAAATTTCACCCATTTTTGATACATTTGAACAAACAATGATGAGACATTAATTGAAAACTTATTAGGTAGAGGCAATTATGTAAGTCGGAATATAATAACATACAGTATCATGAATATAATATAACCAGAGTGACTGGCAATTCATAGTCCCTTAGTACTTCCACGTCACCTTTTCTTGCAATAGTCCTGTGAGTAGGTAGCATTGTGCCTACTTTATAGATTATTGAGGGTAGGGTCACGTTACATACAGAAATATGTAAAGAATGTTAGTTTGCACTATATATCAATTTTAATTGGGCAATTTGCTTTTGAAAAGCACTTGATTTATAGAAGTTTACTATAGTCACGTGGTTGATAGCTGAGAGAAGCAAATTTGAAACTCAGGTCTCTTTATTCTGAATTTGATGATTTCCCCACATATCGTACTACTACTACTACTGTTATTATTATTATTATTATTTGCTTTTGTCCTGGGACCCAGATGATTTAATTGGTTATTATCCTCTTCTGGACGACTATTTTGAGAAAGTCCAAGTCACCCATGAAACTTTATTTCATTCCCTCCTATTTGTATATCTTTTCTTTGGAGGGGGAAAGTCAAGGTAATTGGGGTTAAGTGACTTTCCAAAGGTCACACAGCTAGTTAAGTGTCAAGGGTCTGAAGTTAAATTTGAACTCAGGTCCTCCTGGTGCTCTATTCACTGTTGTGCCTAGCTTTCCCTGCTATCTCCCTCTAAAAAACAGCCTAAAATCTACTTATAGCCTTTTCTTTTTTTTCTTTTTTTTTTTGGAGGGCAGTTGGGATTAAGTGACTTGCCCAAGGTCACACGGCTAGTTTGTGTGTGTGTGTGTGTGTGTGTGTGTGTATAGGTGTGTTAAGTGTCTGAGTCAGATCTGAACTCAGGTCCTCCTGACTCCAGGGCCAGAGCTCCACTCACTGTGCCACCTAGCCACCCCATTTATAGCAGTTTCTTTCCTCCCCTTTCTACTTTAATCAGTTCAGAAGACATGTGATTAAACAATTCATGTACTGGGATCATAGTATTATATATTTAGCATTAGAAGGGATCAGTAAGACCATTGAGTCTCCATCCTTCATTTTACAGATGAGGAAAGTGGGGCTAGGAGACAATAATTTAATTGCCCCAGATCACATAATTAGTGAATTTCTGAGGCACAGTTTGTTGCCAGGCCATCTTGATTCTAATCTCACCCTTCAATCCACAACTCCACCATGTCTAATTTTATTATTATTTAAATGAAGCTATGATGAAGATCAGCTAGCGAAGTGCTTTAAAGTACTTCACAGATTAAAGGCAGTAGACAGCTTGAAAATAACACAAAGAAATCCCTGTAAACTGACTACTAATGTGTCACCAATGGATTATAAGTAAATTTCAATATAATCATTCTTTCATTCACGCACTCACAAGAGAACTCAAACAAAGTGAAGTATACCACATTTGATTCCTGAGCACATTGCCATGAAATTCCCTAGACAGACTTTCTAAAATCAGATGCTTCTTGTTTCTCAGGTTCTTCAGTGACAGAAAAAGGGAGTTCTTTTATTGAATGACTTTGAACATCCATCACCATCCTTTACCATTCCTCCTTTGCCTAATATGAAATGGAGCAGAGAAACCCATGACTCTTACATTCTATGATAGCAAAGTATAAACTCCTGCCCATTTAACCAACTGGTAAATTGGTTATATGTCTGTTTTCTAGCAACAGATCATAGGACTGGCTCATCTATTAAAATGTAAGCACCTTGTGGGTAGGAAAGTCTTGCTTGTTTCTATTGTCAGTGCTTAACACAATGCTGGCATCTAGTGGGAACTGAATCACTTAATCTCTCTCTCTCTCTCTCTCTCTCTCTCTCTCTCTCTCTCTCTCTCTCTCTCACTCTTAAATTCCTACCAGCAATCACTCTTACAGATCACAACCTCTCCCTCATTTTGGCAGGAAATGTCTATTTTCCATCTGAAGATCTTCCCTTTTACATTTAAATATCTAATATCTTAGCCTCTACAAAATTTCAATATTGACTAAAGGCTCACTTGTTTACTGCAATTAAATATGCAATTTAATTTAATAGAGGGGGTTGATCAAAATAGTTCCCAGAGTAAATTCTAGGTGGGAGAAAGACTAGCCAAAGAGATATTGATTTAGGGATCAATGACCAAACTTAGACCCATTCTGTATCAGCCAAGAATTTTGCTGCCAAAGGCCCCACGTCACATGGAAAATTCAAAATTGGGTTTCATATAATATCCCTTTGTTTTATAAATTCTGTAACACAGTCAGTCAGAAAAGCAAGAGCTCTGCATAATTCAAGCTCATAAGAAAATAAAGAGTTATATAGCAAGTCATTCCCTCTATTATTGAGTAGTGAATTTAAAAGTCATGGACCCTTTGATCTTTCCTTTTGGAGGAACTGCCCTTTTAATTTTGAAAAGTTCTAATTAAGTGTGAACATTAAGCTACTTCAAATGTAATGCTTGATAAATATTTTCATTACCTAACTAGCAAATTTGTTGAGAGTTAAGAACTGTGTAAACAGTAACATGTTTTATAAATGTATGCTACTAATATTTTATGGCACTGTGAGGTAAATAGCCAACAAGTATTTATTAAATGCCTACTATGTGCCAGGCACTGTGCCTGGGATACAAGTACAAAGAATACAATGATCCTTACTCATAGTTTAATGGAGAGAACAAATAGAATGTGTATGTGTACACACACATACATATATAACACTACTATGTATAACTACTAAGATGATTACATCATTAACTTCTCTCTTTCTCTCTCTACACACACACACACACACACATAAGTCATCTTAAAGCCTGGAGGCTTTCCTCACTTTTCCCTAAAATCAGGAATTTATCAAGAGAATAATCAGAATGTATACTTCATTTGATCAAGATTAAATTTATGAAAAGTGTTTTTGCCAATCTGACAACGTTATATAAATGTTTTCTTTTATTATTGCTAGTACTACTACCTGTAATTCCTCACCTTCTTCATGTGACCAGATCATCTTACCTTCCTATCATATATTTCCCTGATGTTTTATTTCATTTATTCTTTAAAATTCGGCATTGGTTTTATGTTGCTGTGTGACCATTCCCACCATTCCCCTGTCCTTTTTCTTCTGGGTGATAATATTTTCAGTTCTTCAGAGAATGTTGAGTTTCATGTCTCCAAGGCATTTGATTTCACTAAGAATATTGGAATTGAAAAGGTAGGGATTTGATTGAAGGAGAAGTATCGAGTATTAAATGAACTTTGATATTTCCTAAAGGCAATTCAACTTGCCATCTATTGCTTATTTAATTCTAGGCTCATTTGATTCTTCATTTGTACAGTCCATCCCAGATACAGATGTAACCACAAATATTACTTTGTAGAATACCATGCTTATTATGATCTAACTCCTCAAAAGTATGACCATACATGGGCATGAACAAGGATGTCATAAATACCACCAACCAAGAAAAAGTTTATAGACACTTACAATATTGTGTTATTTTTAGCATTCACTTTAATGTTTTTTCTACTTATTTTGCAATACTTAATAAAGAAGTGAGAGGAGACTTGACAGGTGTGAGGGGCATTATTTATATGTATTCCATGGGTTATCATTGTGAAATCATTGGTTCATTACCTAACAGTGTACTGGTGATAAATTTCTTGTTACAAAGGTGGACTGGTCTTCAAGAAGCAGTCGGCTCTGCAGTAAAAACTTTGCCAGTCAAAGCCTTTCTAGGACATTAGAATCTGTAACTGCTTTCAATGGGAAATGTCTTCTGAGACCAGATTTGGACTCAGGCCTTCTTAAGTCCAGAGCCAGTGCTGGAACCAGCACAACACAGCTTACTTGAATAGATATTACATATTCAGGATAGTTTCCAAAGTTTTATTAAAGTATAAGTTATTAAAGCACACATACAAATGTGCACACACACACACACACTCTTTGCAACATCATGTGTGGGTATGGGTAGATACATGCATGTGCACATGTCTCTTTATTAAAAGCCATGGATAAATGTTGTCTCTGCCATGGCTATATTTTTTTAAACATTTAGATTGTTTCAAGGTACAAAATGCAGTTTTCAATAAAATACTCAGAATAACATTTATTTCAAATCTTTACTCATGATACATTCTCTCTTAAACTTTTTCTGCTTTTTCTGCCTGCCAGCTCCAGAAATTTTCCTTGTATGTCTTTGATATATACTTATTATGCACACATTATCCGCCCCCACTCCCCAATAGAATGCCAGCTTTCTAAATGCAGATTTTTTTTGGTTTGTTTGTTTTTTAGTTTTGTCCTTGTATCTCCAGAGCTGAGCACACTATGTAGTACATAGTCACCCCTTAATAAATATTTAATGAATTTTTAATGCTAAAATCATTGGAAGAAGTGATATGTTAAAAATGCTATATAGTATCTCTAGACGGAGTAAATGAGAACTATACTAATTCAATAATATTGAGATTTTAGCTTCAAGACACATTTTGGCCCCCAGAAATGGGACAGGGTTGAAATAAATAATATTTTTTTCCTATCTCAATGTCTGTGTGAAAAGACTAGCTCCCCAGGGCATCAAGAGCTGCCTCATTATACCAGGAGAATTTCTTCCAATTTTAGAAGGAATGTACCATGGACAGATACGCAGAGCACTGCTAGGGGAGGTGATTTTGATTAGATGTGACTCAACCTGACATCTCTCAGGATTCCATCACAGAGCTGAAAGCAAGTGTTTCCACTTGTAGGTTCCAATTTCCTCAGGTACTGAGGTACTCTCCATGTATTTCTGGAGGGGTCAGCCAACATTCATTGTGAAATGCCAGTCAACCAAATGGTGACCAGATGGCAGATTGTCACCTCTTCAAACCCCAGATTGATTCTGTCTAATCTATTATTTTGTAGGAAATAAGCCTCAAGAGATCTCAACACCACTAGCAAAAGTCTAACTTTAGAGTAATGAGGCTGCTTGGCATGTGTAATTTCTGGGTATCCATCTCCTGGCTCTTCTGATAGCACTTAATTCATATGTCCACAGTATAATTCTTAGGAAATAGGACGATATTCTCCTCGTATAAAAGGATACCTCTAGATACCATCTTAAGGTTTAAAAACATAAGACAACACATTTGATATTGGTTCTTTTTACTGTCAACTATTAAATATTCTACAACAAAAATCATGTATCCATATTTTTCTTTCATGAAAGTGCTTTTTTTTTTGCTCCTCAACCTGCCCATTTCAGGCTAGGAAGAGAATATATTTTATTCAGATCCCTTCTTGCCTTCGATCACTAAAACTATACCACCTATTATACAAACCTTTTAAGATTTCTAAAGCCACATGGATTTTTAGATATCAGTTTTAGGTTGACACTAACTCCCTTATACCCTGCTTCCCTGTACCTTGAACTTGGCCCAAAGCAGTACTACATAAGTCTAGTCTATTCACTACCCCCAATACTCCTACCCCAAGTTAACTAACAGTTCATTATAAACCATTTCATTCCCCTTGTATGAAAGCATTCATATAATCTTGATTTCCTGATATGCATTAGAGTTAACTTCTTTAGAGGTTTTTTTTTTTGCAGTAATTTAAAACCCACAGATCAACTTTCTTCCAATGCTGTGTAGTCACAGTGTGACAAGGCAATGAAAACTCATTTTAATATCAACATCCTGGCAAAACAAAAGTGGGGAGATAAGTCTGCTAGGAAAATCATCATAATGCATTGATGACCACAGTTAAATAATTTTTAAAAATTCTCTCTGCTCCCGCTTATCTCCACTAGAGTAAATAATGGAGAGTCTGATATATGCATTGGAAATACACATAAGCAAATAAAAATGTTCCAAGCTGGAGCCAGATGGGGGAAATTCTTATTTTCAGCTTCTCTTCCTATACCACAACTATCACCTCTTTTGCTTAAATCATCTTTCCCTTCATCCATTGTCCCCGTTAAAGACAAAATTCATTACCACAATGATGTGAGCTCCCAGAATATAGGGACCATTTTTTCATTTCATTCTTTTAGTCCTTCTCTCTACCAAAATACTATGTTGATCATGGGCATTTATGGAATGTTTATTTTAATATTTCAAATTATGTAGCCTACAATGTGGTTAGGAAATGAGATGCTAAAGAGAATTTACTAAATGGCAGATCTGCAGGGTCACATAGACTGAAGAGGTCAAAGTATTCTGCAGCTTTCCATAGTATAAGGGCTCTAAAACCAATTGGTAACAGTTTTTAGATCATACCATTACAGTTTCATCCTTTAGTCAAATGAAGGTAATAGAGTCACCAATGTAAAACCCTATACTGGTAAGGAGAGTTTCCCCATCTCTGCTCTGGTCCACATGAGGGTCATGTGTATTTTAGAGTTTGATCCTCACAACAACTCAATGAAGTAGCTAGGAAATGCCTATGTTACAGATAAGGAAACTGAGCACAGACAGGATAAGTCATTTGTATTAGAACTGGTGTCAGAGTAGGTTTTGAACCAGGTCTTCCAAATGGCTTATCTAACATCTGTCTTGACAACACTCCACTTGACTCATTATTATAAAACTAAGCAGAAGGAAAACAAAAACAAACAAAATGAAAAAAAAAAGGAAAACCAGACAAAATTCTCCAGATGTGTTTGATATCAGTAAATCATATGCTGAGATAAAGATATAGTTATTTCCCTATTTTGGCATTAAAATATACCTTTTCTCCAAGACAATATTCATATAAATTCAATCCTCAAAACTTGATTCAAACTCCAGAGGATTCAATCGTGGGTAAAAACATATTTTTGTTTCTTCTTATGAATTCACTATCAACAAAGCACAGGACCTACTACTTACAAAATAATTTCTTCCACACATTTTAAGGTCTATTTATACAAGATAGCTGAATTCCCCATGAAATTTTTATATCAGTTAATTCAGTTTATTATTCTAGGTCAAACCAGATCCTTCATCATGTTTATAACAAACTATTCATTCTTAATAATCATAAGATATGTTAAGAACATGGCAGGGAATGGAGGGATTTAAAAGCAATGGGGAATATGGGTGGATTAAGTGAGATAAACCCAATAGAATTTGTTTGAATTGTAAAAAGGACGTAGGCATGTTTGCCAGCATGTTAATTTTGACTAGTTCCTTCTCTTCTGTTTTTCATATACCAGATTTTCATGCTGTTTAATCAACACACTATTTCAATTTAAATGATGGGCTTTTATGCAGTTTGCATAAAGAGTCTAAAGCTAATTTCTTTCTTCTAAAGAGGTAACTTGCCAGCCTCTCCTCAATTAAACTTCTAAGCTTTCTCCCCTCTCTGAATTTTTTTTTCTCTTTTTCTATTTTCAGTCCTACTTTCATAAAATTTCACATCTTAAAAGAACTGGAATTCACTAGAAATGCCTATGCATCCATATATATATATATTTATGTGTGTGTATATATATATATATATATAATGTACCTATGTGTGTGTGTATACTTGTAAGATTATCTTCACAACTAATAAGTTGTTCCATCCTTATGTTATAAAAATACATTTAGGATAAAAATTCTGTAGAATAGAGTGAGCATGAGATGTCCAAAGCAAAGTCAATGCTTCTCCCAATAGTTACTATAATATGTATGATGATAAGAAATTTTACTGTCAACAACACTGTCTTAAGTTGTGGCCAGTGGACATTTTAATAGAAATACCAGAATTTAAGAAAACCTTGAAGGACCACACTACATCAATTAACAAAGTATCTTTTGTTTTATCCATAAGACAAAGAATATAGAGATTGTAGGATAAAAAGGTTTATTTTTATGTTAAAATTTTATCTACATGTATTTTTGTACTAAAAGTGCATGTCCATAGGTATCAGAAATTACAGTAAATTAGCATTTTGTTAAGATTGTGTTTATCTACATGCCTGGCCCTAGTGTTAAAATATCATTTCCATTGACCTAGTTTTCATACAATGAAGATTCTTAATTTTCATGTTGTTGTGATTTAAATGGTACTCAACCACATCACACCTCTCAGATTGACGAATATGAAAGAAAAAGTAAATGATAAATATTGGAGAACATGTTGGAAAACTGGAACACTAATGAGTTATTGATGGAATTGTGAACTGATCCAACCATTCTGGAGAGTAATTAGGAACTATAATCAAAGGGCTATAAAACTGTGTCTAACTTTTGACCCAGCAATACCACTTCAAGGTCTGTATTCCAAAGAGACAATAAAAAATGGAAAAAAGACCTACATGTATAAAAATATTTATAGAAGCTCTTTTTGTGGTGGCAAAGATTTAGAAACTGAGGGGATTCCCATCAATTAGGGAATGACTCAACAAGTGTGGTGTATGACTATAATGGAATACTATTTTTCTATAAGAAATGATGAGAAGGTAGATTTCAGAAAACCTGGAAAGATTAACATGAAATGATGGTGATGGAAGTGATCAGATTATACACAGCAACATTGTGTGATGATCAACTTTAATAGACAGCTTTTCTCAGAAGTACAATGATCTAAGACAAATCCAAAAGACTCATGATGGAACATGCTACCTATATCCAGAGAAAGAACTCTGAAGTCTAAATGCAGATAAAAATATATTATTTTCTCCGTTTTTACTTTATCCTGGTTTTCGTCTTTTGTTCTGATTCTTCTTTCATAATATGACTAATGTGGAAAGATATTTAATATGATTGTACATGTGTAGCCTATATCAGAGTGTCTTCTATTTTGGAGAGGAGAGAAAGAGAGAGGGAGAAAAAACCGGAACTCAAAATCTTATAAAAATGAATGTTAAAAATTATTTTTACATGCAATTGAAAAAATAAAATATTATTAAGTGGAAAATATACTATAGGGGATGAAAATAAAATGAATGGCATCCAAGAAAATATTTAAAAGTATCATCTAATACTTCCTCCTCTATATGTTTCTCCTTCTCCTTTCCCCTTTTCTTCTGGCACATTAGACATTGGATTTCCTTATTACAAGTTACTCATTTTGAAAAATATATTCACAAATTCAGATCACCTATATTTTACAGACCTAGTTGCGTGTGAAATTAAAACTTCAGTGACTTGCAAAGAGTCACAAAGCTAACATATTCCAAAGTCAGGGTTTGATTTCAAAGCCTTCCTTCCTCTAAACCTCCCCTTCTCTTTACTGATCCATACTGTTTTTTGTGCCTACACAAACTCCAGGCTAAGAGACGATGCATTGGTTAAATGCTTCCCAAATTAAATGGATAAAATTAGTGACTACTGATTCTACACCAAATAAAATCCCTTCCATTTCAAAACTAATTTCAATTCTTCCAGCTTCATAAACTGTCATATTCTTTAAAAGAACTGGAATTGATTTCAAATCAATAAATATGTATTAGGAGCCAACTATGTGTGAGGAACTGGGGACAAGGAGGACAAAGAAAAAAAAAACATGACAAAATCATCCCTGCCTTCAAGGAATTTATATTTGTGTTCAGGAGATTTAGGAACATTTTATATAGTTTTTTTAAAATTCATATTTCTAAATAAAATTTAAAATAAAAATATTTACATTTCTTACAAAAAATTGTATATTCATCAATTTTTATCACTTTGCAAGAGTAATAGGAATAATGTATGATGACTGACAATACCCAAAGTAGAGTGAGCTCCTGTGGCAGGTAGTATATTCCTCTCCACTTTTGATGGCCACTTACAATCAGAGAGTTACAGATTTAGACCTGAAACGCACCTAGAATTCCTCAAGTCCTATTTGCCATGAAGATCAATTGCTGTTAGTAGTGATGGGTTTTATTGCTGTGGCTTTATATTTGTATTTTCTGTTTCTTTTTTTTTTCAGAGGTTTTGCTTTTTGGTTCATGCTATCTCTGAAATTCCATCATCTGGATCCTGTTATAGAATCAAGTTTGAGGATTATGTGTTTATAGCTGGAATGAATCTTAAAAGTCATGAAATCCAGCTCCCTCTTTTTACAGAAGATGACGATGAAGCACAGAGAGATGAGGTGATTGGCTCTCAGTCACATAGCTGGTTTTATGCAGTATGTCAACCCAAGTCTTTCCTGACTCCTGGTCCATTGCTCTTTCCTTCAGAAGATGCTGTCTCCCACGGGTGAATTTTATCAAATATAAATTTTTTATTGGACAGACATCCTCCCATTAGGACCTAGACTTATAGGTGAACAAAACAGACATTATTGTGTCTCATGGGTCTAAGTCCATTTCTTTTTTCATCTCAATAGACCTCTGACCAGGAAAACTCTGAAAATATATTTTCTGCTGTGGTGTGAGGAAAGGAAGTTAATGGGATAACAAGACTGGAGGGTATTTTTTTATTTGTGACAGTTTGGGGAGGGACCTCAGGAGGAAGAAAGGTCAAGCAGGAGGTGGCAGTCTCCCTGAAACACAGAAAGCAACAGGACTGCAGAAGTTGATGTCAGTAATCTCTGTAGTTCTCTTGCTCAAAACAATGACTCCAAGAAAGATGATGAAAGGCAGAAGTTAAGGAGAACATTGGGAGATATTAAACTGTCATTTAAAAAAATTTTTTTAAAGCAATTGGGGTTAAGTAACTTGCTCAAGGTTACATGGCCAGTTATTTCTGGGTGTGGTGCTAAGTATTTGAGCCTGGATTCAATTCCCCAGGTCATCCCAACACTGGGGGCCGGTGCTCTTACCTGCTGAGCCACCTGGCCATCCCTAAGCAATTAGGGTTAAGTAACTTGATCAAGGTTATACAGCCAGGTGTTTCTGGGTGGATGCTAAGTGTCTGAGGCCGGATTCGATCCCCCAGGACATCTCGACACTGGGGCCGGTGCTCTTACTTGCTGTGCTACCTGGCCGCCCCTTTATTTTAACTTTTTTAAAACTTTTTTTGTGGTAGTCTCGTTTTTCATTGTAGACTCTAACTCAGCTGGCTGGAGCATCTAGAGAAACATCAAACAGGAAGGACTCTTTGCCCAGACTCTCCTCCCTCCTGGTCCTTTTTGACCTTGTTCCTTAAGGGTACAAATGGCAATCCTTCTTCATCATTTGCTTCTTTCAGTTAAAGGCTGCATTTAAGTGATCCAACCTTATTTCTCTTAACAACCTCTTCTTGACCCTGACCTTGTACTACTCACTTCCTTCGGTTCCTTTGTTCAAGTTATGAGGGTTAGGGCCAGTTCTGGGAGCTGTACAAAAGAGTATGAATTTTCTTAGCAAAGTACCAGAATCCCGACTCCAAGCATATTTTTCAAGCTCTAGCTCACTTGGGAATATAAGCTCAAACCATTTATTAGATATAGTTTCAAGAGCAAATTTCTATCAATTCATGCCATATAAGTCTGTCTCTTCAGACACAAGCCTAACATAATCACTCAGTACAGATAAATCTAAATTTTAAAACTTCTGTTAATTCCTATCAATGAGATAAAAAAATAAAAGAAAAAAATAATACCCCCCTCACCTAAGAGTTTTATGTACCACTGAGTGGAGTCTATATGTTCACAAACTCACAGATCCATCAAAGAACCAGTAAAGACTGGATAATTTTTAAGATGCTGCATGGTCTTTGAGTGTCTTCAACTGGGAAAAAGTAAGGAGAGGAGATAAAAACAGGACTGATTTCCTTAAGAAATGGACCAGAGCTTAAGGCTAGTCATATCAAAACAGACAGTTAATTCACTTAAAAGGTCCTTCATAGTGGTTGTTTTATGGGTATACATAAAACAAACAAAAATATTGAAGACTGCTCTTTTCAGGCTTTAGTAAGTCCTTTTAGCTTCTTGTAGAAACAGATTCAGAAATCTGGGCATTCATTGGCATGTCCACCTTCAGTATATCTTAGTATTTCTTCAACATTTTAAAGTAATACTTAAAGGGAATCTTGGAAGGAAAAACATAAACATAGGCAAAGCAACTTTTTTTATTCAGAATATTCATTTGAAAATACAAGCATAAATTAAAATATTTTTTCTCTTTTCAAGGAAATATATAGCAAAACATTTCAGTGACGCAAAGATACTAAAACAAGGATTATTGGGCTTTTTCAGCAAATCTCTAGGACTTCTGAGAGTGCCTGGCATAGAATAATTGCTTAATAAATGCCCTTGACTGATTCATGTTCAGGTAATAAATGCCAATTGAAAGGACCAATTCATTGATGGCTAAGTTTGTCTACAAGGGAAGCTAGATATTCTGAAGCACATGTAGACCACTTACAAACACTTTAATTGAAGGCATGGCAAACACTGATCAGAGAGTTTTGGGTTCATTTTCCCTCTAAAATTTTTTTATGAAATTTAGACAAAGAACTGAGAAAAAGTCGTTACCATGAAAATTGAAACTCATAATGTTTTCTGGTTGCTTAAGTTTAAAAAAAAAAGTATATCTACAGTCAGTCTTTCCTTGCTCCCTCTTTTCCCCCTTCCTTATTTCTTTCCTCCTTTCTTTCCATTTCATTAATAAAGAAGTCATTGGGGTGGCTAGGTGGCTCAGTGAATAAAGCACCAGCCCTGGAGTCAGGTGGACATGAGTTCAAATCCTACCATATACACTTGACACACTAGCTGTGTGACCTTGGGCAAGTCACCTAACCCCAATTGCCTGGCCTTCCCCCTCCAAAAAAAAGGGGAAAAAATGAAAACTGGGTCAAGAAGGATGAGGTGACTTTCAAAAAGGATGAGAAGTCATACAGCTAGTGAGTGTTCCAGGTCAGATTTGAAATCATGAAGATGAGTGTTCCTCACTACAGTTCTGGTACTCTATCTACTCCGTAACCTAGCTGTGCCTTATTTGGCTTACTAAAGGTAACATTGTACCACATTCCCATTTTGCAGATGAGGACACTGAGGCCCAAGAAATGTTCATTTCACTCAGCCAAGGTCGAAAAGTCAGTGGGTAGTATATCAAAGTCCTGAATTCCATTCTCTTTATTTTGCACTGGAGACATAAATAATATTCATTTAACTTGAGCCATTAAACACGAAAATATGCTTCAAGACAGTCCAGTTGTGCATGGTGGAAGAGAGGGAAGAGAAACCAAGGAACCATGAACTGGGTAAGATAAAAAAAAATGTATATATAAAAATGTATGTGTGTGTATATATATATATATATACACATATATATGTGTATACATATTTATAGACACATATATGTATATAAAATACATCAAAGAAAGGAAAGAAGGTGAAAGGAAAAGAGGGAGAAAGAGCAAGGGAGAGATACAGATAGATTCTGGAACAATATGAGGGTACAATGAGGTGGAGAATGATTGGATTTGAGAATGGGATTAGTTCTGCTATGGCCATAGGAAAAAAGAAACTACTCCATTTTTTTAGCTTGCTGCTACAAATAATAAATACTATTACTTAATTGCTGAAGTCTTTTAAATTAAAATTTCCTTTAAATGTTTTTGATTGACTAAAAGTATTGTCATCTTTTTTTCCTAGATTATTGTATCCTGGGAAAAGTTTCTAGTCAATTAGCTCTATCTATGACTCTGCATTCTTTGAAACCATTTGCTATGTCATGGAAGTCATTGAAGAGACTATGAAATTTTTGTGAATATTGTTTGTTTTTTTGTTTGTTTGTTTGTTTTTGTTTTTTTACCAATGTGAGATATCTCTAGTCCATGAGCTGGACTGCATGTTCAATGTGCCATACACTGATTTAAGATCCTATGAAGATGCCACCTTCTTTTTGGCACTACCCGATCAGGGTAGAAATTGAACTGGAGAGAGGCATTGGAACTCTTTTCGTAGTCTAGACACAAAAAATAATCTTCAATACATAGTCATATACTATTTCCAAAAGCAGGAAGATGGGAGTTGGGAAAATAATGGAGAAGCCATCCAATTTCAGAAATGGAGCACCTATTTCAAAAATAAGATTTACAGTTCCCTATAGCTAAATACTAAGAATAAAAAAGTTAGGGCTTGCCAAAAGAACATGTTTAATTATCCTTATTGCTGTTTTGTTATAGTTTATATTACTAGCTATACTAATAAATGTATGTTGTAATACAAATGCATGAAACACACTGGAATAATGATACCAACATTTTTTAAAGATTGTAGAGATTTTCTTATCCCTTCTAATTTAAGTTATTCAACTTAATATCACAATAACTCAGGGTGACATGTTTCCTTTTAAGGGGGGGAGAAATAGAGGCCATCATTATTTCATAGTTTTCTTCTCCTTATTTGCTATGTGGTCAAAAGAATTTACTATGTGCTCCATCTTTCAAGCTACAGCCAATACAGTATCATATGAGAGACAATAAAGATACATGCTCAAAAGTCAACCAAGTCCTCTGGCAGATGGCCTCCAGTTCAGCCAAAATAGTGAATTGTGAAGAGGTTAATGCCTGTTCCCTGAAGACTGAACCTATCTCTGATACAGCTCAAAAACTGAGGGTCAAGTTCTAAGTTATGGCAGTGGACCCCTGTTTCTCTTGGTACCATTCAAAAGCTCCCTTAATATGCTAGGCTTCTATTTGACCTTTAAAATCTAGCTCAAATGTTACCTCTTTCCTGAGACCTTCCCTGATTTCCTCAGTTGGTTAGTGCTTTTACTTTTGGATTTGACATAGTCTTTTTTTGGAGGGGGAGGGAACTTATCGACTCACTACTTTCTCCAAAGTAGAGCTTTATCAACGTAGATAAATAGAGAGGCTTTTATATTTAAACTATATTAACAAGGATAAAGTAGTGTTTTATTCAAGGTCATATAACAAACAGGATCTGATTAAGGGGTACAATACAATTTTTCTGAAACCTCCAGCTAGAACTTCAGTGATCATATGTTTCAAAATAATAAACAGATATGATTAGCTTAAAATATGGATTATAAAATAACCTTTTGTCCTCATGCCATCTATTTTACTGAAGGAGACTGAGGTTCAAATTAGAATTGAGTAGCATTGAAATAGGTTACAAGTTCAGATTTCCATATCATGTCAATAAGGAAGGAAAATAGGGGTTGTTTGAGGAATGTGGAACAGTTCAAATTAAATGAAGAAGTAACCTGAAATGTAATCAAAATGTGACCTGAAGCCCTTTTGAAATTTGAAATAGTTGGGGTCATTCTTTCCAAACCCACTTTACTATGGAGTGGGGACTGTTTTGTTTCCCTGTTATGGCAGGAAAATTGCAAAGAAAGATGAAGTTGCAGCTCCATTGTGTATGGCAAAATGGTAATAACAAAACAATAATGAGAAAAAAAAGTAGAACCATCAAAAAAGTGGAGTGAATAGACTGCCTCTGGAAGTATTGGAATCATCCACACCAGAAATATTTTATCCAAGTCTGAATAACTACTTGCCAGGTGTGTTTTCGAGGTGATTCTCATTCAGTAATGGGTTGGAACTAGAAAGCCTTTGAGGTAAGACTCAATGAGTCTGTCATTTTAACTTCCACTTTTGAAGGTTATATTCCATAAGTTTTTAACTCTCTTGACTTAGATAGGGGAGAGGAAGCATCTAGAATTTTTAAAATCTGGAAACCAATGAGAAAATATTCATTAGCAAAGAGGTATGTCACTCTGCAAATGGTCTGACTTTGTTCAAACACTGAAATACACAAATTCATTATTAGAACTTTTTACTGTGACAGTATGTAAATAAATTTCTGTCTATGTAAGCATTAATTCTTTTCTTTTTCTCTGCCTTTATAATATTAAGAGACCTGGGGAATTCTTTGTTTTCTGTAAGGTACTTAACATGGATATGCTCAATTTCAGAATTCTTAATGCTTTCATACTTCCTCAGATATCTGTGATTTTGTCAGTGTGTGTTCTCTATTGATGGGATGGGGATCACAACCTTTTAGCAGATGATTTATAGACTCTGTTGTGGCTGGAAAAAATAATCACCCTATAGCATGATGGGTGTCTCCAAGCTAATCAAGGCTGATCTCAAGTCAACAGTCAAGCAATCCCTCAAAAAGGCAATGCTGATAGCCTTTCTGGCTTTAAAGAGAACTGAGGAGCTTAAATTCTACGAGTGTATCCCCTAAGCACCACTGGAGATATTTTCATAGCATCATTAATAATGAACTTATTTCAAAGTATGGTAAGGCTTCATATGAATTTGAATGCACCTTTCTTAATCTGTACATTTGAAAAGGGCTGATTTGTCCATTTCTAGATAAGTAAGCATCTTGACTACAACAGAGAAGATATAGCAGGATGGAACAGAGGTGCGTAAAGAGAGACTGATAACCTAGAGTGGCCTCTCATGTTGCATGAGCCATGGAATAGCCAGGGCAAATGCTTAATGGGGAGCAAACATCTCGCTCCTGGTATCATACAGTCATTCTTGAGAATGCTATCTATAATACATGCCTCCATTTTCTTTCTCTTTTTAAACTCCTTTTCTTAACTTTATGCTGTATGATTTCAGACCTCATTATACAACCAAACTCCTCTCTTCCAAATTATTAAAAATCTCTTAATGGCTAAATTTAAATTTTTTTATTTCTTTTGCAATTTTCATCATTCTTTACTTCTCTTCAGGCTTTGACATTTTCAAGCATCCTATTTTTTATCCTTTTTTCCTACCTTCTTTTCTCTAGGTTTTCATGACATTGTACTCTTCTGGCTGGACTCCTACCTAGCTCAACACTTCTCTTTCTCCTTTGCTGGATCTTTATCTACATAAACCCCCCCCCCAACAGTGAGAGTCCTAAAACGATCTGCCCCAGGGTCCTCTTCTCTTCTTATATCCTACTTCCCTTTGCTGATCTCATCACCTCTTATGGTTTCAATTCTTAACTTCATACAAATGACTCTCCAACATAACTGACCAATCTTAACTTCTCTCCCAATACAATCTCACAATAACTGCATTGTGTACATGCCCAACTGGTTATACCAGTAGACATCTCAAATTCGAACATGCCCAAACATATCTCCATCTCCCAAAAACCATCTCTTCTTTATAATTTTCCTATTACTGTTGAAGGTATCATTATCCTTCCACTCACCCAGGCTCATAACATTGGTTTCCTTCTCAACTCTTCCTTCTCTCTCATCCCCATTTCCAATCTGTTGCCAAGTCCTGTGGGTTTTACTTTCCTAACTTTTCTTGAATACATCTTTCTCTACTTTGAAACAGTCCCTGTCCTGGTAAAGGTCATAAGCGGCCCACCCATAAACTACTGCCATAGCCTGCTTCTAGGTCTCCCTTTCACAAGTCTTTTCCCACTCTAGAGCATCCTCCATTCAGCTGGCAAAATGATTTTCGTAAAGTACAGGTCAGGCCAAGTCATGCCCCTAGTCAATAAGCTTCCCTGGCTCCCTATTAAGTCCAAGAACAAGGATAAAATATTCTGGCCTTCAAAATCTTTTATAAACTCATCCATTCCTACCCTTCCTGTCTTCCTATATCTTTTTCCCTTGCAGGTACTCTGCTATATAGTGACATTAACTTCCTTGCTTTTCCACAAAAAAAATGACACTATCTCCCAACTTCCAGCTTTTTCAATGGTTTTTCCCCATACCTGAAATTCTTGTGGCAGCACAAAGTTGGGTAGACTGCCTGAAGGGATGAGAAAGAGATTCATGAGCTGATTTGGCATGGGCAACTGCTAGATAAGTAATGAAATAATTAAATGATTAGTAGGAAGTGATAAACCACTGCATTATCTTTGCCAAGAAAATTCCATAGGCGGCCATGAAGAGTCAAGCATGATACCTAAGCAATGACAAGCCATTAAATTCAGTTAGTATTTCTTTAAACCAAACTTAATGCCTTTTAAACAGTCCTTAAGCTTGCTTTTAAAAAAAGACTAAGGTTAAATAGCTTTTGCTTGTTTAATCATCATGTTTGACTCTTCATTGGGAATTTTCTTGGCAAAGACACTGCAGTGGTTTATCATTTCCTTCTCCAGTTCATTTTACAAATGAGGAAACTGGAGCATGCAGAGTTAAGTGATTTGCCTGGGGTCACATAACTAGCAAATGTTGAAGACCAGATTTGAACTCAGGAAAATTTGCCTTTATTAGTTGTTTAATAAATGCTCATTGACTGATGAATAGAATTAAATAATACAGTCTTCCAGGGCATTTTTAAGCATAGTAAATTGGTCTTTATCATAATAAAAACTGTTATTGACAGGACAAAGAGTTAGTTGCTACCAACCAAGTAGATCAATCCATTATTGAGAAGTTCTACCCTCCCAATCATGACCCCTCTATTTTCTCAGGTTCCCATGTCAAAAAAAAATTAATAGCCTGCTCATATAGAAACTCTGAGTGGGTGTAAAAGAACAATAAGCTGTATAAACTGTTGTACTTGACCTTCAGAAAAGCCACTGAAGTATCTGTGGTTGGGAAGGAGGGTAGAGGAAACTTACTACTGAAGTGGGGGAATACACAAGTAAAAATAAAATCACTTACACACACATGTGATTTTTATTGGAGACAAACAATAAACAGTATGAAAAGTTAGTATCTCAGGGATCCAAGATTCTATAAGGTTCAACATTTCCTTAATCTAGTAAGTGTCAAATATCTGACGCCCAATTTGGATTTAGATGTTTCCTTCTGAATCCAGGATCAATGCTATATCTGCTGCCCTACATAGTTACCCCTGAAGTTAGCCTTAAATGAAGCCAGTGCCAATTAACTGAAATTTTAAAAGGCATTAAGCTTGGTTTCAAAAAAGGCTAAGTGACTTAAGTGATGTGTAGAGCTTCTAAATATCTGAGAAAGGATTTGAACTCATACCTTCCTTATTCCAAGTCCATAGTTCTATCAACTGTGGCATCCAACTGTACAACGAGACTGATAAAAAGTAGTCAGGATTAAAGTTAGATGGTGATTATTGAACCACAGTATCTCAACAACTACACACATAGTAGGATTTTTTAAAATACAAGTTGTTTAATAGGGGAAAACATAGTAGCCAATGCCTTTAATGTCCCTGAGTTTTCACTTCTTTCATTCATCATTCATTTTTTTGTGACTATCACTTCTCTCATGCTCTGGTTAATATCTTTTTGTGACTATCACTTCTCTCATGCTCTGGTTAATATCTTTTTGTGACTATCACTTCTCTCATGCTCTGGTTAATATCTCTTTTGAGAAGTGGCAGTGATCTGGCCATGGGATCAATACTAAGCCATGTCCATGTCCTGCTTGCAAACATACATGCTTTGTGATCAGAGTAAGTCCCTGAACATCCCTGAGCCTCAGCCTCATCATCTGGAAAATAGGTATCATAATAACTATAGTGTCTACCTTCTAGCATGGTTATAATGCTCAAAAGAAATGTTGGAAAACACTTAGAAATCCTAAAACTTTTACTGATATAAACAATTGAAGTCTACCTTCCTGTGTTCTTTTAAAACTCTCCCATTCTACATATAAATATTTTCTTCATCTCTTTCAATCTCAAAATTCCTATCCTCATTCATTCCTCAGTCCTTCAATGTGACATATAAAGTTAAACTAGTCACTATTTGCAGATAAAATTACTATTTTCCTTTTGTTCTTTTTTCCCTCAGAAATTTTCCTTCAAATGGATTTTCCTCTTATTTGGTTGTAATTGTGAAGGAAGATTACAAACAGTTGATAATCATTTCTGAATTGTTGGTATAGAATTCTTTGACTCTGTTTCCAATATTCAGAGACATTTGTGTGTGTGTGTGTGTGTGTGTGTGTGTATGTGTGTGTGTGTGTGTGTAAAAGGTGGGAGATGGGGAGAGGGATAGCTAGATGATACAGTAGAAACAGTGCCAAGGCCTAGAGACAGGAAGACCTGAGGTCAAACATAGCCATAGACACTTACTAGCTAAAATAGTAGTGACTTTGGGAAAGTCAATTAATCTTTGCCTCAGTGACCTCATTTGTAAAATTAAGATAATAATAGAACATACCCCCCAAGGTTGTATTGAGGATCAAATTAGATTATGAAACACTTAGAACAGTGACAGGTACATTGTAAGCATTAAATAAATATTCATTATTATCATCATCATCATGATCATCATCAGTCATTTCATTACTGTATACACGTGTTTCCTCTCCTGCCCAACAACAAGTGAACAAGTGTTTTTAAATATAGCTGTGGGATAATATATGCATAAACACAATATCATTAAGAATTATTATTAAACACCATAAATATGATTGAAGAAATTATAGAGAATCTTGTTACTGGGGAAATAAACACAATGATGTGTATAGCTTTAAATGCTGCAAAAGAAATTTTACATTTTATCTTTGTTCAGTGATGACAATGATGATGGTGATGGAAAAGACAGTTCCATATTTTCTAAAAGTTTGTGAAGCACTTTACACTGATAATTGCATTCTATATCATTGTTCAGTCATTTCAATCATGTACAAAATATTTGTGGCCTCATTTGGGGTTTTCTTGGCAAAGATACTGAAATGGTTTGCCATTTCCTTCTCCAGCTCATTTTATAGACGAGGACCTGAGGCAAGTAGGGTTAAATGACTTGTTCAGGAGTCACTAGCCAGGAAATGTTTCAGGTCGGATTTGAACTCATGCAGATAAGTGTTCTGTATATCAGGTCCAGCATACTATCCAATATGGTACCACCTAGCTGCCATCATTATAGAGTAAGAGAATTAGAGTGAGTTCTATGACAGGTATATGAGATACCAGGATTACAAGATTCTAGCAATGCCAGGCATTTACTTCTCTGCAACTTATTATCTCACAGTAAAGTCACACGGAGTACCAAGGCATTCAAGGTGGTAGGATTTGAATTCAGGTCTTCCTGCTTCCCAATAATTAGCCTCTTTCTTCTATACTATATTGCTATTCACATGATGAAAAATAGTTTAAAAAGAAAAATAATAGCATTGAAGTAGATCTTTTTCATCAGAATTGAACTTATAGAGTCACCTCAACTAACATTCTGTAAGGCAGTCAATCAACTAGCATTGTACTAGTACTTGCTATGTGTCAGATGGCATGCTAAATGCTGGGGTTACAAAATAATGGAAAACAAAGGAAATCAAAAACACCAATCCTTGCTCTTAAGGAGTTCACAGTCTAATGGGTAAGGCAATATGGAAATAATTCTGTACACATAAGCTTTGGCCAGAATAAATTGGTGCTAGTCTTAGAGGGCACTAAGATGAAGGTGGATGGGGAAAGGCTTCTTGCAGAATATAAGACTTCAGCTAGAATTTGAAGGAAACCATAGAATCTCAGAGGTTGTAGGTGAAGATGAGACTGGAGGGTGTCCCAAGTGATAGCTAATGAAAAATGTTCAGACTTGGGGGGTGGAGTATAGTGTACAAGGTATGTCAGGTACGCCAGTGTCACTATATCACAGAATAAGTAGAGGGGGGAAATGTGTCTGAACACCAGAAAAATAGATAGATATAAAGGGCTTTAAAAGCTGAAAATTTGTTTTATAGTTGATCCCAGAGGTAATAGGAAATCATTGGAGTTTATTAAATGGAGGGGTAGAAGTGTCATGTCCAGATTTGCACTTTAGGAAAATCACTTTTATAGCTATGGGGAAGTTAGGTCTGAGCCAGGAAGAGATTAAAGGCAGGCAAACCTAAAATTAGGCTATTGCAATGACCACGGGTGAGGTGATGAGAGCTTGCACCAGGGTGATGGCAGTGTCCGAGGAGAGAAGATGACATACTTGAATAATGTTACAAAGTTACAACTGGTAATGATGAAGAAGACAAAGAAGATGAAGATGAATACAAAGGAGGAAAAGGAGAAGAAGAGGAGGAAGAAGAAGGGAGGAGAAGAAGATGGGAGAATTCATGTCTTCCTGATTGCAGGTCTGACACTCTATCCACTGTCCCATTAAAAGGAAATTGGCCATTATTGAAACTCTGCTCTTTCAAAGGACAAAGTGAGCTTCTAGGCTCTCTTTAGCTCTCTCCTGGCAGTTGGCCCTCATTCACACAATACATCATTGTGCATTATAATTATCTCCCTGTCCTTCCTCACTGTGATACTGTAAGGTCCAAGAGTGCAACAGATATGTCGCTTATAAAGTTTATATTAAACTTCACTGCCTATCATGGTGTTGGGTACACAGTAACTTACCTCTGACTGAGAGGTTTTCTGATTCCCCTGCTACTAGAACTTCTACCAAAAGCAAAATTTGTATTTATATTTTCTTATTATGTATATACTGAAATATTCACATTTTCTCTTCCTAGAATATGGATTCTTTGAAGGCTTGGGCTGTCATTTTGTTGTTTGTATCTCTAACATCTAATAGAATGCTAGGCACTTAGAAGATAGTATTTTCTTACTGATTGATTGACTGATAGCTACTTAAGGAATGTTGGTAGAATAAATGGTTGATTGTTTTTCTTTGTTTGCCTTCAGACTAAATGGACCCAGATGGTTTGATGATTCTATTCTCTTTTTCACTGTGAAGAATTGTTAAACTTCTAAATCTCTATGTCTCTGATCTGGGGAGTGTATTATAGAAAGAACCAAATCATGAATCTTATCAAATTTGGGGCCTTCATTCAAATCCAATTTTATATCAATAAAATTGGCTTTGAAAATAACTTCTCCTTTGTGACAATGCAGTGCATGTGCTTTTAGATAACTATTTACTTCGTGTCTTTTTCCTTTTCTTCTTTATCTGATATCTGTTTCTGATGGTTAAAATTGTTAGATGTCTGAGAACAAGACCAGTGGGTGACATGTATTTATACTTGTTTTATTCTGTAGTTTTGATTTTTTTTCCATTGTGTTGACATTTTTGTGTATTCTTCCTGCCTCTTTTTTGTAACAATAATAATTGACAAGTATGTAACACTCTAAGGTGCACAAAATGCTGCATGTCCATTGTATCTCACTGCTCTAACAATGATCCTATGAGTTACATAATACAATAAATCTCATTAGGCTCATTTTACATATCAGGATGAGTCAGCTTGGCCTAGAAGATAGACCCACATCCTCAGAGTTAGAAGACCTGAGATCAGTTCTCTAATTCTTTCCTACAACCCCTGCTGACTGTGACATCCTGGGCAAGTCATTAAATCCTAGTACACTGGTCTTCTGATTGGAGAACATTTTTTTCATTTTATCTGGCCTGCACCCAGATCCATCACACCACTTCCCTTAGTATCCTCATGCCTTGTTTTCTATACCTGGCCTCCATCTTTAACTTAGAACTCAAGCTCCAACACAGGGACACTGTACTTCTGATTAATAAACATTCACTTTACTAAAGCCTCACCATTAAATAGTGTGACATTACAAATGAATACATAAACACAATACATATGTATTTATACACAGATATATATATATGTATATAAGTATATATATAGTATACATATATGTATATGGAAAATATTAAAGAAAAAATTTCACTATAAGTTTGGCCAATGTACATATCACAGAGCTGTATACTTCTATATGTGTTCTTTTCTTCTATTAACTCCTTGGGAGAAAGGGCCATATTACTTTTCTATTTGTGTTTTCAATGCTTTGTACACAGTAGGCACTTAATTATTTTTCATTAATTCATTTTGCAAAGACCTGAACTCATCACAAAACTTTCCAGAAATCTCCATGCCTTGCCAAATGCATTCCAGTCTCCACTTCCAAGCCAGAATTTAACTTCCCAACCTGGGATCTTTAATTTTTAATTGTTGAGTATTTTCTTTATCTTGCTTAGACCAGGGCTAATGTATAACTTTCCCCACAATCTTAATTCTATATCCTACCAGTCCCTACTCATTTCTAGAAATGTCTATGTCAAATGCCCTATGATGACAATCAGTAGTCCTTCTTACTCCCATGTACAAAACATTCCTCCCTGGCCATTAGTTTCCTATTTATGTTACATTTCCTTATGAAAGCTTAAGCACCTGAGGGACAGGAAATGACTTATTTGCATGAACTTGTTTTTCCAATGTTTAGTACAGTGCCCAGCACATAGTAAGAACATAGTCAATGCTTTTGAAATTCATTTATTTATTTATTCTTGGTGCCCCCATGCAAGTCTAAAAGCATGAATTTCAGAGAAGGTATAGATTTGAACTTGAAAAGGAATTTCTTCATTTTGTAAGCCTTTGGTCATAAGTCTAGGTCAGTCCTATACTATTTTTTGTCTATAGGGATGAAGAAACAGATTCAAAAAGTTTAGGTTTCAACCATGGTCACAAACCAAGTAAGGGTCAGAGACAGGATTTGAGCTCTGTTCTTCCCAACTCCATGCTGAGAATTCTATATTCTATCCACTCTTCCATCCATATTTTGTGGTCAAATAATAAAATCATTAAATAAAAATAAAAAAAAAAACAAAGCTAAAAGAGATGGCTTCAGGAAAATCTCAGGAATTGATTTATGGTAGGAGTGCACATTCGTTCAGAGAATGATAATATGAAAATATGGGCATTTTGAATAGGAAGCTTTTAAAAGAAAGTCCTTGACAGTTATCACTGAACTATATTCAAGGTTAAATACTACTCTGTCTACTCACACTGGAGTCCTGAAATGATACACACCCAATTCCTTCCTTCTCATTTGCTTTATCGTTCAGCCTTCTCAAGATTTTGGCACCTGCCACTCCGAAACCTTGATATTTTACCTGCATGACAACTACTTCTAACACTTATAAATATTAAACATCATTTTCCACATAATTACCTGGTGAAGTCTGTCATCTCCATCATAATCATGCACATTTTCTTGGCCAAGACGATGATGTCATTGCTGGTATCATCCCATATCTCAATCTCTGCATCCAGTTTACTCTTGACTTTCTTGAAATCAGCTACTTGCTCTGCTATCTTTTCCTTTTCAGCCTCAGGCAGTTGAGTCATTTTAGCCTGAAACAGGAGATAATCTGATTTGTAAAACATCTGCCTGACCTTAAAAGCACTTTGCTTTTGAAGAATGAAGTGGGCATCACCAAAAGCCCAAACAGAGCAAATAAAAATTTCCTCAGGTTATTTATTATCCTGACAAAACCCACACTTTCCCAAACATAGGATTATTGGATAATATCTTTTGAACTAGATGGGACCATAGGGGCTATCTAGTACAATGTCTTTATTATACAAATGACTAAATTGGGACTCAGAAAGGATTAGAGACTTACAAAAGTTCACAGAACCAGTAATCACCAAAGGTAATATCTGAACCTAGATTCTTGAGTACAGGGACTATCTTATTTTTCATTTGTATTTTCTATCCTTAGCATAGTATATTTCCAGCCTTATTTACCAAGATGCATCATTTAATAAAAAGTATTTATTAAATGACAACCCAGGAGAACAGGAAGATTTAGCTTCAAACATCACCTTTGACCATTATTAATTGTATGACTCTATGCAACTCTAAGACTATAAATTACATAGAAAATGCTATCTGAATTAGTAAAAGGAGTTTTCTGCCCTGGGAATTCCCGATACTAATGAAATCACAAGTCTACTTGCCATTGTTTTTTGTTAACTGTTTCAATTATATCCCACTCTTTGGACTTTAATTTAGAATTTTCTTGGTTAAGATACTGTAGAGGTTTATCATGTCCTTTTCCAGTTCCTTTTACAGAAGAACAAATGAGGCAAACAGGGTTAATTGACTTGCCTGGGTCCCACAGCAAGTAAGTGTCTGAGGACAGATTTAAAATCAGGACTTCCTGACTCTAGACCCTGATCTCCAGTTACTATATAATACATGTGTTTTAAAGTGACTCTTGTTATTAGTCCTTCATTCTGGAAGAGGACCAATGATATCAGGAGGGGGATGTCTTGACTTGAAAGTGAATTGGATTTAAGTGAGGCAGGGCTGTGCAAAGTCATCTGCCTCACTCTCTCCTCCAGAGTCATTTGGGTTCAGTCCTGGTGATTAATATCCTTATGTTATGAGATTACAAAAGACTAAAAAGAAAAAAAAAGTCCCTCCTCTCAAAGAGTTGTAATTCTACATTGGGATACAACCTGTACACAGATAAAATGAAAAGAATGGCCCATATAACAGTCTCTACCTGTATTCCCTGAAGGCATCATCCAGGAGATGAGGATTCTAGAAAAAGATCTGCTAGTTGTACACAAATCTTCGTTTCAATTCAATAGTTCAATCAATATTTATTTAGCACCTATTATGTGCCAGGTACAGTACTAAGCACTGGGGATACAGTTCCTGTACTCAAGGAGCTTACATTTACTGGGAGAAGACAGCACAGGAAAGGAAATCTAGAAAGTGTGTGTGTGGGGGGGGGCAGATCTGAGGGCATCTTGTTCAGTAGCATTGAAGTGGAGTACAAAGCTGTAGATGGAGAGTGGAGATGCAGCTGGAAAGTATGAATCCTGCTCTGCAGAAGGAAAAGCTCCAATCAGAGGGGAAAAGAAGTTGAGGGGTTGGGCAACGGTTGAGTATCCAGAGTTTCAAACTTACCTGGAAGCTGAAACTATACAGAGCTGCAGATGGAAAGCAGACAGAAATCTCCTCCTGTTTTCCTCCTACTCAATCTCATGCAGGGGACTTTGGTTCTGACATTTGACTGGCAAAGGGCCTGACTTTTTATTCCACCTCACTCTTTGGTCTTGAGGGAAGAGGAATCCAAGAAATTTTGAGAGATTCAAGAGAGATGCAAAGGGCAAAGGCCTTATCAACATGGAAGAGTGCCAGTTGGGATGTCAGTACCCTCAAGCCACATTGTGGTATACACTAAAATAAATTTAGATTGCAGACTAAAGTCTTAGTGATTCTTCATTCTTGTCTCCTACCTTTTCCCTCTCCCTCCTAAGGTGCTTAATCCCCATTTCTAAAGCTAACATCACCCCAGGATGATGTCTTTCTGAAAAGTGTGTTTGTTATTCTGTGATTAAAGTTATCTTTGGCTCTAAAACCATAATATGTGATAAAGCTGTTAACCAACTGTGTGTACTGTGTCCAAACAGAGCACTGGGGAGAATTGTGAAGGGTTTGAAACAGTAATATTTTTGCCACAACACAATTAACGTCTAGGACTTAGAAATGAACAGTTACCATTTTTTTAATAACTTCCGGGCAGTGATTATACATTAGCAGGGTTTCTATAGGCAAATGAGTCAGCAGTAAGAGCTGATATGAGTTGGCATTGAGAGGGGTATTGGTGATTACTGAACAGCCTGATCTGAAAGAAAAAAAAAACACTCCTTTTGAAAGCAAGGGGCCAAGAGGATAGCTAGAGATATTCCCACACAATGGGAATAGAATCTTGGCCCACAAAAAGGTATAAGCAGGAGAGAAGTCAGTGCCCTTTGACTGTCTACTCACTAACAGCATATGCAGTGCCATTTCACTGTTACATATGCAAAGAAGTTTGGAGGAGATAGCACTAAGTTCTCAGGGGAATCAGCAGATCTTGTCTAGGATATGAAGATAAACTAAGCCTTCAAGTCTTTACTTGCCAATATTCATAACAACCTAAAGACAACAGATTTTACCTGATCTGAGAAGCTAAGTAGGCTTGGGACAGGTTAGTATTTGGATGGGAGATCACCGTGGTATACTACAGACTTTTGCTCTGGGAAGCTAAGTGGCACAGTAACCATCACACTAAGCTTGGAGTCAAGGAGATCTGTGATTGAATCTTTCCTCAGACCCATCATAGTTGTGTGACTCTGGATTTATCACTTAAGATAAATTCCGTCACGCCTCTGTTTCCAACTCCATGCTACCTTTCTGTATTATCTGGGGTGAGGAGAGAGATAAGGGAAATTAACATCTGGGATGATGAAAGTGGTACCTGAGTTATGCCTTGAAAATAAAGAGGCATTCCTGGCAGGGAGGAAAATTCAACGCATTGCAACCTCACAGAGGTGGGAAAGTGGCTTCTTGAAATCCAGGAGGAATTTGTAGTTCAATAAGAAGCAGAAGTATAAAATAATGATGGGTTACAAGTCATCCATCTCCCAATTATTATATGAGAAGCAACTGGGAGCTGACAAAGGTTTATTTTTAAATTTTAAATTTTTATTTTCAGCTCCAAACTCTTTCCTTTCTCTACCCTTTTCCAATCAATTGTGAAAGCAAGGATTATAATACCTATTATACATATGAAACCATGCAAAGAAAGATTCATACTAGCCATGTTCTGGGAAAAAAAGCAAGAAAAATGAAGTCAGGAAAAAAAGTTTCTGTTTGCTCTCTGAGTTCATCAGCTCTCTATTTGGAGGTAGAGAGCATTTTTCATCATGAGTCCTTTGGAATTGTGGTGAATCAGTGTATTGATCAGAGTTACTGAGTCTTTCACAGTTGATAATCTTGACAATATTGCTGGTACTCTGTTCATTGTTCTAGTCCCAGTGAAGTGTTTTCTTGGTTTTTGTTTCTTTGCTTATTTTATTTTTCTTTTAGCAGGTGAAGTAACCTGGCCAAATTTGTGCCTTAGGAAGTGGATTTTGGCAACTTCGTTTGAGACAGAAAGACAGAACAGGAGAAAGCTTGGATTAGGAAAACCAATGAGGGGGGTATGGCAAAAAAATGGAAGGGCCTGAAACAGCAGAGAGATCATATAAGTGGATAGAAGGGACAGATGAGTGATGCTACTGAAATAGAATGAATAAGATTTTTTGACTAAATGGATATGGAGATTTTGGAGAGAGAATTATCAAAGTTACAAAAATAAAATATACTTTATTCAGTAGGAAAAGGGAAAAGTAGGGGGTAGAAGAAGGAATAAGCCTTGATTAAATGATCACTATCTTCTAGATACTGTGCTAAACACTTGACAAGTATCTCATTTGATCCTTATAACAACCCTATGTGGCAAGTATTATCATTCTCCTCATTTTTTAGTTGAGGAAACTGAGGCATACTGAAGTTAAGTGACTTTTCCAGGGTCTTATAACAAAAACATGCCTGTTGCTAGATTTGAACTCAGGTTTTTCTGAGTCCTGACCCAATACTCTATGCAGTATACCACTTAGCAGCCTGGTGAAAGGTTGTGATCAACTCAGGTCAGAGTCAATTACATTACAAAGTAAAAGAATCATTGATTTTCAGAGTTATAAGAGAATTAAGAGGAAATATTGTCTGGGTCAGGGATGGGGAATCTTTAGCCTTGAGACCACATCTGGCCCTCTACATCTTGAGTCCAAGTTTTACAGAACAAATCCTTTTATTAAGGAGATTTGTTCTGTGAAGTTTGGATTCAGTCAAAGGAGAGCACTTGAGGACCTAGGTGGCCTTGAGGCAACAGGTTCCCCACCCCTGGACTCTAGGCCATATATGACAAAATAATCCCTACTGCAACATTTATTGTTGTTCAGTCATTTCTGTCACATCCAACTCTGTGACCCCATCTGGTGTTTTCTTGGTAGAGGTTTTGGAATGGTTTGCTATTGCCTTCTCCAGATCATTTTACAGATGAAGAAACTGAGACAAAGAGATAAATGACTTGCCCAGTATAATACAACCAATGTCTGAGGCCAGATTTGAACTCAGCTCTCCCTGACTGCAGGACTGGCCCTCTATCCATTGAGCCACTTCACTGTCCATCACTTCCACATATCTGGTGAAAAACGATGAATTCTTCTGCTTGAAACATCTGATGAGGAGGTATCCACTACCTACTAGAAAATGCATTTATTGCTTCTGGACAGATATCATTGTGGAAATATTCACACACACCCCTTCCCCCTCCACCCCACTCTGGCATTTTGCCCATGACATAAATCTTAAGTTGGTCTTTCTGTCTCCACATTGCTCCAAAGACTACTGTTTGATGCATGGGGAACAAGTATAATTCATAATCTATAAAAGTGCTTCATATATTGAAGATGGCAGTTACAAATGCCCCACACTCTTCTTAAAAGTGATAGGGAAGGGGGTGGCCAGGTGGCTCAGCAAGTAAGAGCACCGGTTCCAGTGTCAGGATGACCTGGATCAAATCCGGGCTCAGATACTCAGCACCACACCCAGAAATAACTGGCCGCGTAACCTTGAGCAAGTTACTTAACCCCAATTGCTTTAAAAAAAAAGTGATAGGGAAGAAATGACAAAAGTGATAATTTCCGAGAAACCTGGGAAGCTTCATTCAAACTTATCAAGGAGGAATTGAATAGAGCTAAAAGAACAATGTAAAGTATAACAACATGTAAATAGAAACAGGTTTGGAAGACTTGAGAACCCTGATCATCTCAAGAGTCAATCATGATTAGAGAGGACAGGATCGATGAGAGAATTTATTTTATTGGCTATGTATGTTCATTAAATGCCTGTTGTTTTTCATCCTCCCTCCCTGATTTGAGGGACTGAGAAAGGAAGGTAGAGGAATTAAATTCTTGTTTACTGGAAAAATAAATGGTGGGGAAGTTTTAATGATATGTGAGAGTTAGGGTGGGAAAATGAGTCAAGTTTGAGGCTTAGAAAGGACAATTAATTGATTTAGTTAAAAAGTCTAGAAACATTCATCAAATAACCACTGGAACCCAGACTTGTGTCACGTGCTATGGATATAAAGAGACAAGGAAAAGAGTTCCTACCATCAAGGATTTTACATAATAAGAAAGTGCAGACATGCAAGTGATGGCTGGGGACTCAGGACTGCAATGCAGGAGGAAGATGATTGGATTGATATATTTGGGATTAATTTGTTTTGAGATGATACAAAATTATTTGCTAGCTCTTCATTTATACATATACATACACACATATATAGATACACACATATGTATGTATCTTTAAATTATCATAAGATAATTAGCATTCTAGATTGCTAGTTAAAAGATTTTTTTTTTCTAAAGGTTCCTTTAAAAATGACTTCATGGAGACATGGTAATGAGCCAACTCTGTCTTTATTCATTGCTGGTGATATAGTCACATGATTTTCTTCCTACTCTGAAGATATTTTTTCAGTTCCCTCCCAGTGTAATTTACATTATGCAGTGAAACAGGAGCAGATTTAACTGCTGTTGGCATATGGGAATGAGCATAAATGAAGACACAGCTCAGTTACCTCTAAAATCAAAGGTAATAGACAGGCATATGGAGTAAATTATAACCACCACAAAAACATTAAGCAATTGCAAAAGTAGAAATCAGTCCTTCCCCTCCTGATGACTGGTCATAATTGTTCACTTCATTCTCATAAGGATGTAATCTTTTCATAATGGGTGCTTCAGAGAGGCACATCATCTGAGGTAGTGTTCTAGACTCCATGGTTAATAAATCTGCGAGGCTACAAGGGAGGAGACTAGTAATGTAGAGCCTACCAAACCACTTCATGGATTAAATATACCAGCTCTGGAACGAAGGGATGGCTAGAACAAGAGTGATCCCCATGATGTGAAGAAGGGGCCTATCCTCCTTGGCACTTTTAATATCCATTTCTGACCAACTACTACCATGGATATTTCATTTGAGTCCAAGCACCCTTGGTTTTGTGAAATTCTCTCAGTTGGGGGAGTTCAGCTTCTACCTCCATGCCTGAAGCTATCATCTGGGGGAAATAAACTTCTATGAAGAAGGTGCCAGCAGTTCGTACCATCTGTTATCCAATTGGCAACTACTGAGCAAACAAGCTAGCCTACCTGAAATAACAAGGCACCCAGAGGGAGAAATAGGGTTCAGTATATACCATTTTGACCACCATCGCTCCTGGCACTTCAGTGGAGACAGCCCAGGACATTAAATCTGAGAACCACTTAGTCCCAGACTCCCAGTTCAGCCTCCAGTGCAGGCCTCTAAATTACCAGTGAGAAGAACAATCCAACTGGATATAAGACATGTCAAATGCCTTGTTTAGTTCTCTCCATCAAAATCCTTGAACTTGTCAAAGAGCTCTATATCAGAAACAAATACAATTTTATCAGCACAAATGACGTTAAAGAAAACATATACCATCTGCTTGACTATTACACCTTAAGGGCCAAGGGACTTGCCATCTGAACTTTGCATATGTATTGTGTCCTGCATTCTAATGTGAGCTCCTTGAGTATAGGGAACGACATGCTTCTCTAGCTGTATCCCTAGCACCTTGATTTTCACAAAGTAACAGTTTAATAAAGGCTTTTGCCATTCATTCATTTACTTCTCAATTTCTACTCCTGGAAATGCTTCATTTCCCCAACAATCTTGGAAAGGTAAATTAACTTCATGATTATTTTACTCCAATGTAAAATGGAGATAATTATATTTGCCACCAACTTAACATCAGGGTCGTTCTAGTTTTAATAAGCATTGCTAAGATTAACCTAGCAAGAGAGAAGAAACTCACATGGGGTTCTAAAATTCAACAACTAAAATATAAGCTTTCAGATTAAAAACTTTCCCAGGGCATCACTTGTACACTGGCCAGAGTCTCCTCCATTACCCTATCTTTAAGAACCAATTCAAGTCTATAGTATACTGTACATTCAAAACTCTTGACCAATTTCCGTATCATCACTCATGCTCTGCCAATCCTTCATCTTGTATTTATTGGCAACAACGGCCACTTTTGCTCCTATTCACAAGGTACTGAAAGAAGCTGGAGAAAGAAACACTACTGTGATAACTGGATTCACTGTAAACTTATGTTATCTATTCATAACTGCAGCAAGCTGATTCTTTTATTTCTCCCTATTCCATTTACCAACTGACCACAGTAGTTCTCTTTGCCATTCCATGATACTGGAATTGAAAGAGAATTTGAAGATCTTCCCTTGCTCTTAATGGACCTCACTTGGAGCCCAACAAGAGAAGCTTGCTTTGGGCAGACTTGGTTTTCAGGAAGATCCACCTTTTATTACTTTGTAATTAGGCAGTGGGGTCAGGAATGTTGTGATGTTGTCTGACCCAGGAGAAGACTATATATACTCCCTATGGTCAGGTTTGGCTTTCACTCACAGGAAGAGTTGTGTGATTTGGCCTGATGATACTCTGGGCAGCCATTGACCACCACCACCAGCCCTGGGCCCCCGACCCCTGTAATAGAAATGCAAATTTAAAGATCTTCCCTGCCCCTAGGCTAAAGTGCACCTGGAGCCTGGGGTGGGAGGCTTGTTTTCCGTAGATACTTCTTGATTGGCCAGTGGGTCCAGAAGGTTGTTACATTCTCTGAGCCAGGAGAAGGCTACATAAGCCCTGATGTGTAGCTTCGTTTTGGGCCTCACTTTGAGAAGTGTTCTGTGATGAGATGAAACTCTGGGAAGCCATTGTCCAGGGACCCCCAGCTTAGAAACCCAGATGTTGTTTGGTATGGATGTAATGGTTGGACAGTTTGGAAATCTGTCTACTTGATCTGTTTCTGTCTTGATAATTCTGTCTGTATATTCTGAAGTTCGGGGTGCTGACCTCTTTCCCCTGAACCAGGTAAACGATACATATTTGACTGATTAAAGTAAGCTTGTTAACACATTTTAAGTTGCTTTCCTTTAACAAAGCAGATCTAAGAACCTGTGGTGGTAGTGACCCTGGGGATGCTGGGGTGCTTGCTGCTACAACCCCCAGCTTTGAAAACCCAGATGTTGGTGCTTTTCTCTGGTAACTAACACGGTATGTATGCAACGGTCAGACAACTAGAAGCCCTATCTATTGGTCTGTTGAACTGTGTTATTTTCTTTGTCTGTATTTTTGTATGCATGTAACTTCTGTTTGTATTTTCTGAAGTTCAGGGTGCTGACTTTTTCCCCTGAACTAAGTAAATGATATCTATGTTTGATAAAAGTAAGATTGTTAACCCTTTTTGAATTGCTTTCCTTCAGAAAAAGCAGATCAAAGAACCTGCGATAGCAGTCATCCTGTGTATGCTAGGGTGCTTGCTGCTACAGGGACCCCTGACAATGCCATTTCAGGTGAAGCCTTTGACTCCTGTTTTAGTGAAAAAATGGAGACACTGAGAGTTTACTCATCTTCCCTCTTCATCTCACAACATTCAGACATCTTCCCCAGATTTTCTCCTTCTTTAGCTTTGTCTGATGAAGAAGCGGACCTTCTCTTTACCAAGACAAATATCTTTCCATCTAATCTTAATTACATTCCAACTCAAACTCTTCAATAAATTCCCCTATCTATTACACCCACACTCTAACCTTCCCTCCCCATCTACTGGCTCTTCCCTGGTGCCTAGAGGTATGGATATCCCTCTTCTATGCATTTTTTAACTTAAAAATAAAATTCTTCATTTATTTTTTCCTAATCATCCCCACTAACTATCATCTTATATCAGTCCTCCTCATAATGACTAAACTGCTTAAGAAAGTGGTCCAAGCTCTATGCCTAACAACATGCTAAACATTCTGCAATCTGGCCTCCATCCTCATAATTTAACTCAGACTGTTCTTTTCAAAATTCCAGTGATCTCTTAATTGCTAAATCTAGTGGTCTTTTTCTCAATCCTCATGTTTTTTAGGATTTGAAATTGCTAATTTCTCTTGTCCTGAATACTTTCTTCATTCTAGATTTTTATAACATTGCCCTCTCACTTCTTAATTTCCTTTGTCAGACTCCATTTTGGTCAAGCTTGACACAGATCTACTTTCCCCCACCCTCCATACAACTTCATTTGTTGATCACATCAAGTTATAAACATTCAATTATATCTATGCACATGAATGTTAGAGATACATTGGCTATTGTTCACTTTTTTCAGCCATGCACAACTCTTTGGGGCCCCTTTTGGGATTTTCTTGGCAAAAATACTGCAGTGCTTTTCCATTTTCTTCTCCAGCTCATGTTTCAGATGAAGAAATTGAGACAAACTGGGTGAAGTGTCTTGTCCAGAATCACAGAGCTAGGATATGAATCCAGATTTGAATTCAGGAAGATGAATCTTCCTGACTTCAGGCCTTGCACTCTATTTACTGAGTCATCTAGCTGACCCTCAGAGCTACATATGTAACCTCAACTCCTCTCCTGAGTTTTAGTTTTGCATCACCAAGAGCTTTTGGACATTTTCAACTAAATGTCCTATACACATCTCAAACTTAACATGTCCAAAATAGAGCTCATATCCCCTCAAGAACTGTCCCATCATCTGAAACCCCCTCTTGCTCCGGAGGGAATCATTTTATTTCCAGCCACTCAGAGTTGAAACTTCAAAGTCATCCTGGACATTTCTCTCATACTAATTCCACATATCCAATCTGTTGCCAAATCTTGTTTTCACATTCTCAAAATCTCTTGTGAACAGCTCTTTAAGTCTACTGACACAGCCTTTGCCCTAGTCCAGGCCTTCTTAAACTCAGGCCTTAAATGCTGCAATAACCTTAGGGCTGTGTCTCCCCTTTGGCAAAATCCCCTCCTTCATGGCCTAGGCTGTTTGAATAATGCCAATTAGTTCCATTTGCTGCATCATCTGGACTGAGGGCTGTCTGAATTGAGGTGAAGATTGGATCCATTTCTCCTCCCTGTGCCAGTTTCATCTGGTGTCAAACTCTTCCCTAAAGAGTGGTTATGTGGGAAACTGGGTCAGCACTACCCAGCGGACAAGGCAACCATTTTCCCAGGTCTTATTTGTCCAAAGATTTATTAAAGGATACACTTTGCATCTGACTGGAGATGAGAGTGGAAAGGTGAAGGCCTTGTGCAAATAATCTGAAGTGCTAGTGTGACAGCTTCAAAGCTAGGTTTTGAAGTGCTAGTGTGACAGCTTCAAAGCTACCCCTGCCTCTTTTTTTTTTTTGGATAGAAAAAGTCCCAATCTCGGATATGTTAAAAAAAAAAAAAGATCCCTCCTTTTCAGGAATTCCAGAATTATGATTGGTCAGGAGTAAGGTGTGATTTGCTTCCTCTGCTTCCAGATCCATGATCAGAGTCTTTGAGTACAGCAATTTGTAGAGGGGGATGAGACTTGAATGTACCCCGATTTACTCAAGATTAGCTAAGAAGGAAGATATAAAAAGTCTTATCTATGAGACCAGGTGCCATGGGGCTGTGTTTATCAAGACGGATATTTTATCTAAGATTTTTTTTTATAAGACCTTCTTGAGTACTTTTAGGGCTGAAAACACTGAGTAAAATTTAACATTTAAAGGATAACTGACAATTATGTAACAAGGATCAGCTAGGTGGGGATCCCAGTGATATAATGGATAGAGTATTGGGCCTCGAGTCAGGAAGATCTGAATTCAAACATATTCATACACTTTCTTCATTCATTTACTAGATGTGTGACCCATAGCAAATCACTCAAGCTCTGTTTGCCTCAGTTTCCTTATTTTAAAAATGGGATGATATTACCACTTATCTCCTAAGGTTGTTGAAAGAACTAAATGACAAAATAATTGTGAATGTATTCACATACACATACACAGGTGTTTATGTGTGTGTGCATATATACAGAGAGAAGAGTATATATAATGCATGTCTATGTATACACACATATAAACATATATACATATATGTATAATGTATGTACAAACATAGATACATATATTTCATATATGTTTATATGTCTGTATACAGACACACAATTTAAAATCACATGATTTGGAGGGGGGCAGGGTCAATATACTTCCCCAAACCAAAGATACTAACAAAAGAATAAAGGCCTTACTTACTAATAATATTATTTACAAATATGTATACGTGTGTATTCAATATTTATCACCGTTGAATCATTTATTTTTCCTAAATTCTGGAATGATAGCACTTGGCATTTAGAATTGTCTAGTTATTACTAAAATAAACAGTATAGAACTAGAAAGATCTAGTACCACAATCAGCAATGCAGATGTTAAAGATTTGTTAGCTTTAGCACATTTCTTTTTATATTCTTAGCACTTAGTAAAGTGCCTGACGTATAGAAGGTCCTTAATAATTGATTGATTAATTAATGCTCTTAAGAAAGTTACCCAAGTCACCACCAAGGTAAAGTGACATCCTTTGGATCAATCAGGCAGACAGTTTGAATCAAAGGTAAGCCTTGAAGGCAGGTTTCACTGTTTCTATCCACCACCTTCAAGCTCCTTTTCATTTAATTACTTGCATCACCTTAATTTAAATTCATCAGTTTCTCCAAGCACAAATGTTAGGATAGGATAATAAAACATGTACCTTTAATATATATATATATATATATATATATATATATTTAGCATTACAATTTCATGTTTATGAATGACAGGATATTAGGGGGTAGGGGGAAGGACAGAAACAGGGAGGAGAAACTGATGGAATTTGCCAGGAAAAAAAAAAAACAGTTTCCTTGGGACTTTTTTTTGGCTAAATTAAATTTAAGCTGATAGGAAGCAATGTTCTAAACCAGATGTTTGACAAACTTTACAGCTCTATAGGTATTCAGGGTATATGTGCACGCAGGAACACCTAGCAAACAGATGTTGTATCTTTAATGAAGGGATTTATTCTCTTACCTACTGGGCTTAATTTGATTTAATAGTGTCATTTATGTGTTTGTATACAACCCCAGAGGCATTTGGGTAATGAATGCATTTTAATAAATCAACATTATAAATAGTATGGTATTTCCACTAGAATGTGGACATTCTGAAAAACTCTAGGAAAAATGAATAACTACTAAGTTAATTAAAAGTTTTGAGGGCAGACTCCTGGAAAGCAATATTTGCATTGCTATTTTAAAGCATCTAATCTCACTATTCTCATTTAACACTCATTCCTTTGAATCCCACTGGAGTAATTTTCCAATCTTTTAAATTAATGTTTTAGAAAGGGTGTTTGAAGGCAATGTTTATGGACAATTGCTGTTACCTGACAGGGATTGCCTGCATTTCCACCTCTTTTTGCACTCACAGCCCATTTCCTCACTGCTTTGGTACAAGTTGGCCCCTGTCTAAAAGGCCCTCCCTCCTTTCCTTGGCTTTTCAGATCAATTCCCAGCTTCCTTCAAAGCTCTGCTCAGTTCAGCTCTCACATCCTATAAGAGGCCCTTAATTATATGTTGGTGTCTCCCTAGTGTCAGAAGAAAGTGCAGAAGGTCCCCAGTGTGTCGAGTGAGTCCCCTTGTAACAAACATAAAAGACAGCATGTGCAGAACTAACAGGCTGGGCAGTCAATAAATCAAACATTTATTATGTGCCAGGATCCCTGCTAAGTGTTATGGTCAGGATGTGACCAGCATCTTTAGGGAGACTTTCCACACAGTTGAAAACATGACCCATCGGAATCTTTTGAGTAGCAGTCCTGAGTTCAGCACAATGCCTTTATACTGGTAGTACTTGATATTTTTATTTAAAAAAAATAAAATATACTGTTAACTCCATGTGAGATTGTAAGTGTCCTAAGAAAATGGATCCCCTTATCATCTAACAGAATCTTCTACAATGATTTCTTAAATTGAATTAGACATTTAGAATAAGGAAATAGCTGAGTGTTGACTGTCAAACCACAATTCTATGCCTCAGTTAATTCTGTGCTGAATAGGGTAGATGACATGTAACATCCCTTCTAGTTATGAATACATGATCTCATCCATAGCATTTGCATTGGGTTATAGGGTATAACCCTATAAAAAGTTTCAAGTTCACTGTTTAAACTGCATGGCTCTGGGTGTACATATGTTTTGAAGGCCATAGAGGATACTCAGAGAAATTTTGAATTGGGAAGGGGTCTGTAGCAGCAAGCACCTTAACATACCCAGAATGGCTGCTAGCACAGGTTCTTTGATCTGCTTTTCTAAAGAAAAGCAACTCAAAAAGGGGTTAACAATCTTACTTTAGTCAAACCTATATCATTTATCTAGTTCAGGGGAAAAAGTCAGCACCCTGAACTTCAGAGAAAATATGAACAGAACTTAGAAGCAGACAAAAAATACAGACAGAAAAACAGTCCAGCAGAAAGGGCTTTCAGCTGTCTGACCATTACATCCATACCTAGTTAGTTACCAGAGAGAGAAGCACCACCATCTGGGTTTTCAAAGCCAGGGGGCTCAATGGCTGCCCAGAGTCTCATATGGTGAAATCACACAACACTTCCCATGAGTGTGTCCCAAAGCAAAACCTCACATCAGGGTATATATAGCCTCCTCCAGGGTCAGAGAACATCATGACCTTGGTGACCCACTACCCAATCACAAAGTAACAAGGTGTGGGTGTTCCTGAAAAACAAGCCTCCCACCATAGGCTCCATGTGACTACATTCAGCCTATTAGGGGGCAGAGTATATTTTCAAATCAGAGAAGGTTCTCAAAATGACTTAAGTAGCCTATCAAGGGGCAGGAAAGATCTTCAAATTCTCATGATCATTACAGGGTTTTAAAGGCCATTATCCCAAATTCCAATTTGACCATTCAATCAACATATTTTTATGATGTGCCTGATATGTGGTAAGTGCTGTACTAAGTGATGAGGATATGAAAAGAGGCAAAGGTTAGCCTACGCCCTCAAGGAGCTGACAATCTCATGAGGAAGACAATATGCAGAAACATATATACAGAGCAAGCTGATAAAGGAAATAATTAACAGAGAGAAGACACTAGAATGAAGAGGTATTCGGGAAGACTCCTGTAAAAGATGGGATTTTAGTTAAAACATAAAGGCATCTAGGGAAGTGTGTAGTCAAAATGGAGGAGAGATAGTCTTCCAGGAAACAGAGACAGCAGAGAACATACCTGGAGCCCTGAAATAGAGTGTCTTCTCTTTAGAAGAGCAAAGAGGCCAGTGCCACTGGTTGGAAGAGTGCATGCTGGGGAGTTAGCTGTAAGAATGAGAAGCAGGAGAGACTAGTCTCCTGAAAAGTTAGAGAGAAAAGATTATCAAGGGGGAGAGAGTGATCAATACTGTCAAAAGATGAAGGGTCATTAAAAATGAGGACAGAGAGATAGAGGATAGAGAAAAGGCACAATTAAGAAACCATTTGTAACTTTGGAGAGAATATATGTGGTGAAATGATAAGGCATAAAATGGGACTGAAAGGGGTGAAGAACAAAGTGGGAGAAGAGAAAATGGAGGCACCTATTGTAGACAACCTTTTGGAGGAGTTTAGCTACGAAGGATAGAATAATTGCAGGACAATAGCAGAGATGGAAGGAACAAGTGAGGTTTTTTTTTCCATAATGTGGAAGAAATGGGCATATTGATAGGCAGTACTGAATAAGTCAGTAGACAGGGAAAGAATGACAATGAGGGACAGAATAGGGATGGCAAAAGGGGTAATCTATTGGAGGAGAAAGAACAGAATGGGATGACTTCAGTAAGTAGATGGATAAGGTTTGGGAAAGAATAAGGTCACTTCATCATGTGAGACAGGTGTGAAGGAGGAAATAGTGACAGAAAGCATCTGAGTAAAGGAGATGAAGAGTGGGGGAAAAGGGACTCGTGGAACATGGCAAATCAGTTTGGGAATTCATTTCAAAACACATTTTGACAGATGGACATCCAGTCTCAGTTTCAACACATTGCGATGTGCGACAAACCACTGCATTTAGGTACACATGATTCCAAAGTGTTACAAAATTCCACCTTAAATGAATTTGGAATCAATCTCCTGCTAATGTTCATAGATTAATCCTTGTTCTGCCCTCTGAATTTATAGTTTATCCTGTACACAGAATGTGTTTCTTTCCTTTTAATGAGACAGCCTTTAAGATATCTGAAGAAGGGGTGGCCAAGTAGCACAGCGAGTAAGAGCACCAGCTCCAGTGTTGGGATGACCTGGAGATCGAATCCGGGCTCAGACACTTAGCACACACCCAGAAACACCTGGCCGTGTAACCTTGAGCAAGTTATTTAACCCCAATTGCTTAGGGGCAGTCAGGTGGCTCAGCAAGTAAAGAGCACCAGCTCCAGTGTCGGGATGACCTGGGGATCAAATCAGGGCTTAGATACTTAGCACCACACCCAGAAGTAACTGGCCATATAACCTTGAGCAAGTAACTTAACCCCAATTGCTTTAAAAAAAAAAAACATATCTGAAGAAACCTATGATCCTCCCCCTAAGGCATTATTTCTCCAGACATTATCCAGATGCTTCCAACTTTCTTATATCACAAGGTTTTCAGAGCTTTCGCCTTCCTAATTATTTTCTTCTAGGCCATTGTGAATATAGAATGAATCCAAATTGCTATATTTTGAAGAAAATATATACCGTGTTTCCCCGATAATAAGACCTATCCCGAAAATAAGCCCTCCCCTTACTGTGTAAGATTCCTCTGAAATAAGCCCTCCCCCGAAAAAAGCCCCATTGAGATTGCTACTGTAGTGAAGGTGATCCCCTGCGCTACACGCTA
>NW_027186352.1:29268040-29268995 GCF_028583685.1 Petaurus breviceps papuanus
ATATATATATATATATATATATATATATATATATATATATATTTGCTCACACATAAAAAATACAGTAGTAGAATAAAAGCATGAAAGAAATTGAAACTGGCTTTTTTCTGATGTTTCTCTACTCCTTGTTCCCCTGAAATACGAGTGTTGATACTTCTTTCAGGAACCTTTTTAATCTTCATTTTCTTTTATTATATTATGCCTTCATTCATTTTCAACATCATAGGATCATAGATTTAGAGTCCAACTAGGTCGGTCCCCTAATTTTCACAAATATAGAACTGAGATCCAAGAGGTTGTAAGGTAATACAAGGAAGAAATACCAGATTCCAGATTCAAAGCCAGCTTCTTTACCTACAAATCTAATACCCTAATTCAAATGGACAATTGTGTCAAGTTTACTTATTCTTCTCCTTTTTTGGCCTTTTTGGAGGGAGGAAGGCAGGGAAATTGGCATTGAGTGACTTACCCAAGGTCACACAGTAATTGTTTATTTTCTGAGGTTTGATTTGAACTCAGGTCTTTCTGACTCCAGGTCCAGTGCTCTATTCACTACACCACCTAACTGCCCTAGCTACCCTTATTCTGTACTTTTTTGACCAAATGAGAAAATGAATGAAGAGAGATTTGGAAATAAGGGTACATAAATGGCAACTACTGGGGTTATTTTTATTATTAATATTTTTTGTCTTTGGAAAATCTCAATTCATAGCTGGGCATGGGGATGCACTGCTGTATTCTTTGTTTCGGGGGGAGGCTGAGGCGGATAAATTTATTGAGCTTAGGTTTTCGGAGCTACCATCGAGTGGACTTATGGATATCAAGTGAAAAAAATGGAAAGGGAAGAAAAGTAGGTGAGATATCAAAACCCATCCTCCAAATTATAAGGAAAAATAGAAGGAAGAAGAAGAGGAGGAAGAGAATGATGAGGGGAGGAGGAAGAGGAGGAAGAGAA
>NW_027186352.1:29269095-29269621 GCF_028583685.1 Petaurus breviceps papuanus
CCTCCTCCCCTCATCATTCTCTTCCTCCTCTTCCTCCTCCCCTCATCATTCTCTTCCTCCTCTTCTTCTTCCTTCTATTTTTCCTTATAATTTGGAGGAATAGAATGATGAGGGGAGGAGGAAGAGCAAGAGGAGGAAGAGAATGATGAGGGGAGGAGGAAGAGGAGGAAGAGAATGATGAGGGGGGGAGGAAGAGGAGGAGGAGGAAGAGAATGATGAGGGGAGGAGGAAGAGGAGGAAGAGAATGATGAGGGGAGGAGGAAGAGGAAGAGGAGGAAGAGAAGGATGAGGGGAGGAGGAAGAGGAAGAGGAGGAAGAGAATGATGAGGGGAGGAGGAAGAGAATGATGAGGGGGAGGAGGAAGAGGAAGAGGAGGAAGAGAATGATGAGGGGAGGAGGAAGAGGAAGAGGAGGAATAGAATGATGGGGGGAGGAGGAAGAGGAGGAAGAGAATGATGAGGGGAGGAGGAAGAGGAAAAGGAGGAAGAGAATGATGAGGGGAGGAGGAAGAGGAGGAAGAGAATGA
>NW_027186352.1:29269721-29270096 GCF_028583685.1 Petaurus breviceps papuanus
AGGAGGAAGAGGAAGAGGAGGAAGAGAATGATGAGGGGAGGAGGAAGAGGAAGAGGAGGAAGAGAATGATGAGGGGAGGAGGAAGAGGAAGAGGAGGAAGAGAATGATGAGGGGAGGAGGAAGAGGAGGAGGAGGAAGAGAATGATGAGGGGAGGAGGAAGAGGAGGAAGAGAATGATGAGGGGAGGAGGAAGAGGAGGAGGAGAAAGATGAGGGGAGGAGGAAGAGGAAGAGGAGGAAGAGAATGATGAGGGGAGGAGGAAGAGAATGATGAGGGGAGGAGGAAGAGGAAGAGGAGGAAGAGAATGATGAGGGGAGGAGGAGGAAAAAGTAGTAGTAGTAGTAGTAGTAGTAGTAGTAGTAGTAGTAGTAGTAG
>NW_027186352.1:29270106-29287218 GCF_028583685.1 Petaurus breviceps papuanus
AGTAGTAGTAGTAGTAGTAGTAGTAGTAGTAGTAGTAGTAGTAGTAGTAGTAGTAGAAGTAGTAGTGGTAGCAGTGGTAGTAGTAATAGTAGTAGTAGCAGCAGCAACAGCAATAAAGTTTAAATGCAGGATTTAAACACTATTAAAATGAATCTTGTTTTTGGACCATCATTGCAACTAATGAAAATCTTTTTGAATCTTGGTTCATCCATAATTCATAGGAGAGTGATAACTTCTCTACTTGATACTCAGCTATCCAACAACCTCAACTCTCCAAATAATACTTAAGAAAAGATAAGGAACTGGAAGGTTTGGGGATAGCAAAAGGGAAGGCCTTGATGAACACAATAAATTACATAAACTCTGTACTCAAAATTTTCCACTTATCTCATAGGAAATGCCATAAGTTTTATACTCAGAGTCTATTTACTCTTATTGTAGCCATAGTTAGGACAAATATAATTTTCTAGTCCCCGATATACCAATAGATACAAGTGAACAAATAAAGCAGAACAATCTACAACAGTCAGACACACTAAGAGAGCAGAAGTAGCAGTAAATGAGGGAGGACTGTGTAAAAATCCAATGGAAGTGAGAGGGAAAGTTTAAAATCTGGAACTACTTAATGCAGGAATGATCAGTCTTAGACAGTTGAGTAGACCCTGAGGTCATCTCTGTGCAATACCATATAGAAACTTATGCTCCTACTGGTGAACCTGAGCTATAATCAGCATTTGCAAACATTTCAGTTCCTATCATGTACAGGGTACCAGGCAATTACTGGGAGCATATAGCAAGAAAGCTTGGCTTCAAGGAGTTTACAGTTAAGTTGAAGAGATCAACAATTCAATGATAAATAATACTATAGTTAACAATTCAGGGCTTAATTAAAAATGTTTCAGAAAGAAAAAAAAGTCTAGTTCAAATGTGGGATATAGCAAAAGTAGTGATTAGAGGGAAGTTTATATCTCTAAATGCTTATATTAATAAAACAGATAAAGAGCAGACTAATGAATTGGGTATGCAATTAAATTTAAAAATAACTAGAAAAAAGAACAAATTAAAAACCCTCAGGTAACACAAATTAGAAATCCTGAAAGTTGAAGGTGAGATTAATAAAATTGAGAATTAAAAGCAAACCCTGAATTAATAAATAAAATAAGGAGTTGGTTTTATGAGAGAAAAGTATAAAAGAAACAACTGGCTCATTTGATTTTTAAAAAGGAGAGAAAACAAAATCACTAGTATAAAAATGAAAAGAGCAAACAAAGATGATATTAAAGCAATTATAAGGAGTTATTTTGCCCAGGTATATGGCAATACATTTAACAATTTAAGTGAAATGGAAGAATATTTACAAAAATATACATTCCCTAGATTAGCAAAAAGGAAATAGAATATTTAAAAACACCTAATTAAGAAAAAGAAATTGTATAGGTCATAAATGAGCCTCCTAAGAGAAAAGCACGAGGGCCAGATGGATTTCTAAGTAAATGCCATCAAACATTTAGAGATGGACTAATTCCAATATTAAATAAATTATTTGAAATAATAGGTCAAGAAGTGATACCTTGGATTGCTAGGAGTCATGGCATATGGCACTCTCATAGAAGCAAAATTGAAGTTTACCAGATGGCCCTATAGAGGGGCACAGGAAATAGGACCATACAGTAATGCATTAAAAACAAAGAATTCCATTAAGTAAATGGTATTCACAAGATAAACAACTGTCAAACTGGAAGGGACCACAGAGGTCATTTAGTTCCAACTCCTCACATAACAGATAATGAAACTGAAGTCCAAGATATTAAGTTACTTGATAAACATTCCAGATATTGTGTCAGAGGTAAAATTTGAACACAGGTACTCTAACACTGGGGCAGCTGAGTGGCACAGTGCATAGAGTTCCAGGCTTAAAGTCAGAAAAACCTCAGTTTGAATGTGAGCTGTGACACTTACTAGCTGTGTGACCCTAGACAAGTCACTTAACCGTATTTGCCTCAGTTCCTTCATTTACAAAATGAGCTGGAGAAGGAACTTGAAAATCACTCCATTTTCTTTGCCAAGAAAAACCCAAATGGGGTCATATACAGTTGGACGCAACTGAAATGATTGAATAACTGCAACTCCAGAGAACAGACTACCCCCCTCCACAACCCCACCACTATCACAAGCACTCACTATGTTTTCTATAAACAAAGAAATGTGACAGGAAAACACACACAAAATACCAAAAACAAAATAATCATAGAATCCAAATAAGACTTGGACACGATAGACCAGCATTTATGAATGGGCTGTAATCTGTACAATTGGAGGGAATCCCTAGATCTAGGACTTTATCAGCTGGTAGGTATAGTGGACTAAGCATTAGACTTGGAGACAGAATCCTTGGGGTTACATCGTATTCCTGATACTGACTAGCTGTGTGACCCTGAAAAAAAAAAAAACAATTACCCTCTCTCTATTTCAATTTCCTCATCTAGAAACTGATGAGGTCCGGACTAGCTGGTCTCAGATGTCCTGTTTCTAGGATCCCAAATAAAATAACCTCTCTGGATTTTACTTCCTAATTATAAAATGAGGGTACATGACTCAGTGGCTCTGAGGCCTCTTTTAGCTCAAAATCAATGATCCTATTGATATTGGAATACATTTGGGATACTCTCCATCTAAATGTTCTTGGTAACATTCCTTCTGACTGTTCTCTATATAGAAAAAAGGTCATTTTGGGTCTTGGTTTATGATTGCATATGGCAGCAATGCTGTACAGTATGGAAAGGGTTATCTCTGGGGTCAGAAGGTCAGGGGGAGCGGGAAGGGCTCTTCACCTTATTGCTTCTGGTTTCTACCTATGTGATCTTTATCAAGTCTCACTCCTCTGGCTGTTCATTTCCTTCTCTGTAAAATGAAGGAATGGTACAAATGGTCTCTAAAGTCTCTTCCAGCTCTCAATCTAACACCCAAATCTGATTTTTACCTAAATAAAATCATTTTTTTTCTCTTGGCTTCATTGGAATAAAAATATCCTTATAGATTTTCCCAGGAACAATTTTTAAGGGGAAGTATCATTTTATGTATTATTATATAATATCACTACAACTCTGAAATGCCATTTGCACATGTAATAAGTTCAGAGAGGAATATATTTCTGTGGTATTTAATATATTATTTTGGATAAAGACCAATATAAAATTCTCTAATTTTAATCCCATGTTGTTTAAATCCAGGTAAAATGTTTTTAGACCAAAAAATCACTAAATAAAATATGTAATAATATATTTTCAGCCTAAATATGTTAGGGCTGTTTATTGCACAGGGGAAAATGCATTTTGTGTTTTATGCTAAACAACATTTTTACAAGTTCCAATGGTTTAAAAAATAAAAGGTAAAGGGATACTTTATGCACATGATACAAGCAACTCTCATCCATATTGCTTCTCCATTGTCTCAACAAAGCTGAATGGAAAGAGGGCTACTGACTTGACCAGACTGTGTTCAAATTTCTCTATTGCTTATTAGCTGTTGAAACATGGGAGAGTCAATCAAAATTTTAACCTCAGATTCTTCATGTATAAAATAAGAGGATTGCGTGGGGTGGTTAGGTGGTACAGTGAATAGAGCACCAGCCCTTGAGTCAGGAGTACCTGAGTTCAAAACCAACCTCAGACACGACGTAATTCCTAGCCGTGTGACTTTGGACAAGTCAACCCCAATTACCCTCCAAAAAGCAAATAATAATACTAATAACAGGATTGGGCTAGAGGTCTCTGAGATGCCTTATGGATCTAAAGTTATGATCCTAGCCTTCAAAAGTAGTTATCTATTTCTTTCCTGCCTATTCCATCCCACTTCCCTCTGACCTTCACAAGTCAGAGTGAAATCACTTATAAACTAACCTAGGAATTTACTGGGTAGGTAACAATTTAATCAAGATTCACTGAGGAGGGAACCAGAGAGTACAGAATTCTTTGTAGCATTCCAAATATTTCTGTGCCATGATCCATTACATCTCCCATGCTCACCACCACCAAACATAAGTTTGAATTTTGACACCTGAATCAGTTTCACACTATGTAACTTCAAATCAAGTTATTAAAAGACATATTTAGTTGTCATGGGTATAGGAGACATGAGGGACATAAGCTTAACCTCACAGATGCTATTAGGGAGGGTTAGAGGTTACCTAGGAGCTGGATAAATCCAGAAAATTGCTATTTTACTTAGATACTACTGCTACATAGGTTCTAGGTTTAGTTGTTTCAATGCTATCGAAGTGCAGAATATGCCATCACTGATTTAGGACAAAGCCTGGTCAGCCTGACTTACATAATAATCTATAGCCTAGTGTGGCTAGGTGGCACAGTAAGTAAGAGCACTGGCCTGGAGTCGGGAGGACCAGGGATTGGTTCCAGCCTCAGATACTTAACACCCACACAAAAAAACTGGCCATATAACGTTGGGCAATTACTTAACCCCAATTGCTTTAAAAAAAAATAATCTATAACCTCCAACTTGAACTCTCTCCTTTGGAATTTTCTCCTTGCAAACTGATCAGAAACTTAGGATTCACCTTAACTCTCCTAGACAAGATCAGCTCATAGAACTTGTCAGGATAGCTCTCTCTCTGAAGTGCTATGTTCAGTTTGGGAAAGAAAGGGGAGAGTGGAGGGTGAGGGATGGGGGTGGGAATGGAGAAAAATTGTCAGAATTCAAAAAAACAGACTTTTCCTTGCACACAGTTTCTCTTCTCATTTAATCATTCTTGGACTGTTCCTGAACAACTATTTCAAGTTTCCTGAAACCTCCACATCCATTCTCACATCACCCTGTCTGCTTTCAGTTCTTGGCCTCAAGGCACTGCCCAGGCTGAAAAGCCATCCTTCCTCTTCAATCTCTTTTACTCTCCAATCCCATGCAAATACTCAAGCAGAACCTACTCACAATTGCTGGCTGTTCTAGGCTCACATAACTACAAGTTCCCGGCTTGTCTTCCAAATAACCCAGGGACATGCTTCCTTGCTCAAAACCATCCTCCTTCTAATAGAAAAGCCAGCCTCTTTCTGCATCAGCTGCTGCACCTGCCACAGTTGGAGACCAGGAAATCCTCTAGAAAAAGGCACACCTGGGTCTACCTTTGCCCCTCTCAAAGTACAATGAGTGGGTTCCCCACATTAACTAGACCAAAAAAATTCTCAAACTTTGTTAATGCCATAGACTGTTCTTGCAAAGACAATGGATGCCTTCTCAAAATCATGTTTTTAAATGCAAAAAATTAAATGGAGAGAGTGACAAAATGATTTCATCATTTTATTAATAAGGCCAGTACATTGTTAATAAAAAGATAGCCATTTGGCCATTTTCTTAGACCAAAGACCCTTCATGGGGGTAGGCTCATAGTTTATATGATTTTGAAGAGTAGGTGTTCCAAAGGGGCAGCAATCAACTCTTATTGACACAACGGGAGGTAGGCTATGTTAAAATGAGGGTCTTGAAGCATGAGACTTAGATCACCTAATTCTTGGTCCTTGTCCATGTCCATATCAAGTATCTGTTCAAAAGCGAGGATCCACATTTTCCCAGACCTGTCTGAACAGACATGATGAATAGGAATGCACCATTACTCTAAAATTAGAATTTATTTTTCTGTCTAATTAGATCTTGTTCTGGGTAAATCTCTAAGGTTTCCCACACTCATTTTTCACACATGTATTCTGGATGAGGATATAAAAAAGGGGGAAAACCTTGATCCTAATACAATAATTAGTTATTTAATACAAGGGAGAAATAAATTTCTTACAACAGGATTACAAAGGAAACCAAATATATTGAAGTACAGTTATCAAAATATATATAAAAAATAAGTTCATAGAATACAGGTTTAGAACCCCTACTCTCCATCAGCTATTTATGTAGGTGCCAAGGGCTAAGCTGGAATGGAGACAAAGTGTGTTCACTTTGCCCAAGATTCACTCAGACAGGAGCCAAGGAGATTGAGCTGCAGAGAGAGTAGGGCAATGGAGGTGAGCTGGTGCAGTGATTGATTGAAGATGGCTTTCTCAAGGAATTTAGAAACAAAAGGGAGTATGGAAGCAGTCAGTAGACAAGAAGAGATTTAAGATTAAGACAGAATAGGAATGATGGAAGGGGCAATCAGCTAGACAATACCAGATAGACAGGATCATTGGTGCATGTGGAGGGGTTTGTCTTGGCAAGGAGTAGATTAATATCTTCATATAATACAGGAGTGAGAATGAAGGAAGAAATAATTGGGCAATGCATCTGCGTGATGTGAGATGAGAAAAGGATAAGAGGGGGCTTTCTGTAAAGGATTTCCTTTTTCTTTCAATAAAATATGAAGAAAAGTTTGAAGCTGAAAGACTGAGGAAAGTGAGAGGAAAAGTCTAAGAGACCACTCTGGTCCATGGCATAGTGAACCCAAAGGGGAGTTGTAGAAGAACTGCCTTGCAGCAATGAGTTGAGGTTGAGGTTACATAAAATTGTAGTGTCCCTAATCAGGATGTTTTAATAATATTTTTTCAGCTTCTTTCAGCAGCACATAAAGAGAAACAAAGGCAAAGGAGGATGAGAGAAATCCAGGGTTTGGTAGGACAAGATTGGTGATAGAATATTGGTTAAGAGACTAAAGAGAATATGATAATGAAAAAATGAACTTATGGGTCAGGGCAAAATGTTATTTGGGGGATTGTTATTAGGCAAAAAAATCCAATGGTAGACAAAGTATTATTTGAGGGACCTTTGAAAAACGTTATTGTCAGCATCACTGAGTATAAATTGTTCTATGGTCCTCCACAGTGGCTCTGAAAATTGCCAAAGTTGGGGAAGTTGCATTAGAAAGAGAAATAGGGTATATTAGTGTTTCCCACAGACAAAATATATTAATTATAATGGAATTCACAGCATGATCTGGAGATCCTGGGTTACCCTAGGGACATATAAGAAAAGCCTCTGTTTCTTCATCTTAATGTAATAATAGATGCCAGGATGCTATAGTAAACCAGAGTGATCTCTTGATTGACCAAGAGAATCCATAGGGTTTAATGCCTCATCATGTATTTTCAAAGACTTTGGATCTTACTTGGTCATACAAATGCCTGATAAGAAGTCCTAACAGTCCCAGAGATGGGGGGAGGGCTTACCTGTTTGCCCTCATTATAGTTCAAATGAAGATTCTTTATGAAGTTTTAATTACTATCATCCTTATGTTAATGATGGTTAATAACTACCCATCCCTGTGTTCCCACATGATAAATGGAGTCTCAGAGTCTGTAAGTATGAAGAATAGAAGAAAGATAAGAGAAATAGCATTCAAGGGAAGCAGAAATCTTTAAGTATTACAAATAATAATAACCACACTTCTCAGATATTGAGATTAAGATCATTTCAGCCAGACAGAAAAAAAGGAAAAAAATGCAGGTCAATAATGAATGTATCCCCCCACATTCCCTCTCCCTTCCCTTTCCTCTCTGTCTCTGTCTCTCTGTCTCTCTCTATGTCTCTCTCTTTAAGAAAGCATTCCTATTCAAAAAGATTAATGGAATTATTACTGTATTGAGAAATGAGTCATACTTGATGTAGAGGGGAGGAAGAAGGGACAGTGGGAAAAAGTGTAATGGGGGATTTGATCTAATAAAGAGGTCATTAGGCAGGCTCATCTATTAATTTACTGGGAAACCTCGGACAAGTCATGTAAACTGTCTTATCATCACTTCTCCCATCTACAACTTTCTATTTCATGTAAATGCATAAAGAATCAGTGTCTGACACAGTATAATTTCATCAGCTATCACACAGTCACTTAGGCTATAGCACATCTCAAAGGATAGTTCAAGTACAACCTGAAATAGCCTGGAGATTGTCAGAATAATAGGAAAATAACACAGTGCCTGCCATTCAATAGGGAGTTTATTTCTCCCTTAACCACAGCATTATTTTGTTGCAGTTATTTTTGTGGTTACTTAAAAAAAATTCTTCTTAATCCTTCTCTATTAAGATGAAACACAAGGAAAGTGAAAATATAGGAGGGTCTCTAGAAAGTCACTGTGTGGGCAGATGATTTTGACAGTTCAGACTGTCTAAGTTTTTAGCAAACCTAAATTTGCCAAGTGATATTAATAAGCATCTGGAGCCTCCTCCTGAGCCTCAGCTGGCTCCTCTGGCTCCTCTTCCTCCTGTTCCTCCTCCTCCTCTTTCCCTCCTCCTCCTCCTTATCTTTCTTCTTCTTTTCTTCTTCCTTCTCTTCTTTTTTCTTCTTCCCCTTCAAAAATGTTCTGTCTGATGTACCCATCATTCACCAAACAAGTTATTAAAATGTATGATACATTCAATCCATTTCTTTTATATCTGTAAGTATATTTGTTTTTCAAAATTGTAATTAAAGGGCTCTTCCACATCCCATACAGATTGTGTATATGTGAATATGTATACACAAACAGATATGCCTATATTTATATGCTGTATGTAAATGTTTATATACACACATATCTGAATGTACATATGTGTGTGTATATACACACATACATATACATATGCATATATATATATATATATATATATTCAGATACTTATGTGGCAGCTAGGTGGCACAGTAGATAGAGTTTTGGGCCAGGCATCATGAAAACTAATCTTTCTGAGATCTAATCTGGCCTCAGACACTTACTAGTTCCATGAGTAACCCTGTTTGCCTCAATTTCTTCATCTAAAAATGAGCTGGGGAAGGAAATGGCAAACAACTCCAGTATCTTTGCCAAGAAAACCTTAAATAGGGTCACGAAGAGTTGGACACAACTGAAATGTGTACACATATTCTTAAAGGAAATGTTTCTGTTAAAATTTGGCACAGTACAATTTAATTTCATAAACATTTATTAAGGGTTCACCATGTGTAAATCACTCTGCTAGCCATTTAGAATATAAAACCCAAACAATCCCTATCCTTATGGAGCTTACACCCTACTGGGGTGAGGATTGCTGGGTGGTATGGCATACAGCATTTAAAGAAGAAAACAAATACAAAATATATCCAATGTTATATAAAATAATTTTTATGAGTGAGAGTGCTTATAATGGAGTCAGGAAAGATATTTTGTAGAAGGTGATATCTGGGTTCTGCTTTGAAGGAAACTAAGGGTTCTATAAGGCAGGCATCAGGAGGGATATAGCCTAGTGATGGGATTAGCAGTGGGAGGTGGAATGTTCTATATGAAGAATGACTAGTGACCTTTTCACTATACTAGAGAGTGTGTAAAGGAGTATACAACTAAGCAAGATTAGAATGGTGAAAGGGAACAAGAAGATGCAAAGTTATAAATTTGAGACTATGGGATGTGTATTTTATCTCAGAAACAAAAAGGAGTCACTTCAAATGTAGTAGGGCTGTGAAATGGTCAAATAGTCATTTTAAAAATATCAGTTTGGTACCTACATGCATTAATCAGACTTTATGTTTTGAATCAAGAATACTTTTATGAGGCATAGTGGTGGTCAAAGATAGAAGGAATATATTAGCAGTACTTCTATTAGTAGCAAAGGCCTAGACAAAATATCAGTGCCCAACATTTGGGGAATGATTGAACACACTGTGGTGTATGGATGAAATGGAATATTTATGCATCATAAGAAATGATAAACATTACATGACTCAAGAAATTAGAAGATTTGTACGAACTGATACAGAGTGAAATGAGCAGAACTATAAGAATGATTCATTAATGACAACAATAATATGAAGGAAAAAACCCTGGAAAGACCTCAAAACTCTAATGAAAGCATCAATTAACGATGATTTTAAAATGATTGATGATGACCCAATCCTCCCATCTCTTGACAGAAGTAACAGAATTATGACACAGAATGAGAAATATGAGAAATCCGTTCCAAGACTTGGACAAAGTACTGGTATGTTTAGCTGGTCTATACCTGTTATAAGGAAAGGCTTTTTTTCTCGGTGTGGGGGAGCAGGGAGTGAGAGTGGTAGATTATAGAGCAATATATAATTTTAAAATGTATTTATTTTCAAGTGCTTTGAAGGGAAAAAAGGAAGATAGGAACAGACAAAAAAGAAGAGTTAAATTACCAACTGGCTAGATTATGTGTGTCTACATACACACACACACACATGCACATATAATATATTTTGTGCTTTTTTAGTTGTTTCAGTTGTGTCCAACTTTGCATGACGTCCCCACCCCTTTTAGTTTGGCCACTAGGGGACAGGTGAGATTCTTGGCAGAGATATTGGAGTGGTTTGCCATTTCCTTCTCTAGTTAATTTCACAGTTGAGGAAACTGAAGCAAACAGAGTCAAGTGACTTACTTTACCAAGTCATGCTGATAGTAAGTATCAGAGGCTTGATTTGAACTTAGATCTACCTGACTCCAGGTCTAGTGCTTTATCTATTGTGCCACCTAGTTGACCTAACACATTATACTTAAGTATTTTATATGCACATGAGCATACAGAGATAAAAGGTATATATATATACAATTTGGAAACATGCTACTTAAAATGCAAAATATTAACACACATATTTATGTATACACACATGTATGGGTATATATGTGCATTTGTATATATGATAAAAATTTCAATAAGAGGATTTCTAATTTATCATACAAATCTCTTGTTCTGTCTTGTATAAGGAAATATTGATATTTATTTAGGTTCATTAAGCTCATGGAAAACAAATCTATTTAAAAGAAGAAGAAAAAGCCTAGCAGAGATTTGGCAATATGAGAAAGTCATTTAGGACAGAGTTTTGTCCTGTTTATGAATGCTCATAAAACATCTACAAAGAAAAAGATAATTGAACACAACAGAGATGATAAACAGAAATGATAGAAGGAAATAGGAAATAACTTAAAGAAGTCTCATAATTAATAGGAAGAAAAAAGAAGGCAAGGCAGTAAAGGAGAGAAAGGGCTGTCACATAGGTAGAAGAATTAAGACAGAGAAGGGGACTTTGGGACAATAAATTATCCCAAATGCCCAAGAATGCCACCTTTACTTTATGCCAAAAACAACACATATTGGCAAAATCCTCAATAGCAAAGAATGTAAATACTTTTGGATACAGTACTTTTCACTGTTATGCCAGCTGCAAATCTATGATTAGAGAATATGCAGATAATCCTTAAGCAGAAGAATGCAATATTGCTGTGCTACGCACATATTCATAGATCTATAACTCAAAAAGACTTTAAAGGCCATCTCCACACACACCTCTGATTTTATTAATGGGGAAACCAGGGTTAGGGAAGTGAACTGACTTCCGCAAGGTCACACAAACTGTATGCATCAGAGGCAAAACTGGAAACAAAATCCTTTACTAATAGAGTCAACAATTCTTTTGATTTAATATGTTTTTGTAGGGTGCTATAGATTTGGAAGGAAAAGTAGTGCCTGACAAAGCCCAACAGAAAGTGAAAGCATGGCTTACAATAAAAAGCTTAGGAATTGAATGATATGGATTCTAATCCCAGTCCTAACAGTTAATATTGGGAGGACCTTGTATAACTCCCTAATTATCTTCAGGTTATCATCTATAAAATCAGGAGGATAGACTAGAAGCAATACTTCTTAAATTGTGGGTCAACTTCATATGGGGTCTCGATCCACAGTTTCAGAAGAGCTCATGGTGTTGCAAGTGAAAAAAAAAAGTTTAAGAAGCCCTTCACTGAAGCAAGTCAAGAGCCCTTTCTGAAATGGCATCCCATCACATAGTGATAAACTTTCAAAGCCAGGTTTCTTGCTGAGAAAGGTCCATGCCAAAAGGCAAGAATTCTCTCAAAACATGTGTTCAAACAAAATTCCAGTAAAGCATTGGAATAATATCCACCTTAGGTTCAGAGACAGAGAAATTAAAGAAGCAAAATTATAGTTAGGATGTGTTAGACATCTCCAAATATGAGTCTTGGTTTCCACAGGGACCAATTCTCATGTTCTCTGGAGAGCCACACACTCCCCGCAGAAATTTCAATCCAATCAGCAGAAGCAGAGTACAGTGCAATTCTCACTGTTCTTAAAAGAAAAGATGAGAATGGGATGACCTTTGCAATTCTTTTCTGTTGGGATTAGAATATGAACTTTATCTGGCCATTTGATTCCATAAACTCGTAACAATAATAACGCGGTTGATTTTTATGAAGTTCTACCATTATCAATTAACCCAAAGTTACATTTGCAAAAATCTAGCCAATAAACACTTTGTTCTGAATCATAATCTTGTTTTAAGTTCTTTAGACATTATCTTTGCATTATCGTTAATTTGCAATCAAAATTTCAGGGATTGGCACCATTTAGAAAACCTCATGGAACTTGGGTTCATGGAATGCAAACTTCTTGAGTGGACCTGCTTTTTTGTGTCTTTGTATTGCACAGTGTCTGGGGCACTGGAAGCATCTAGTAAATTATTGTTAATTTATTGCTTGATAGGAACAGACACTTAGGGGTCTAAAGTTCCATGGAAGCCATATTTTACAACCTTCTTATTTTATAAGAAGGAAATTGTAGCCCAAAATGATTGAATGGTTTCCAATAAGTGGTATATCTAGGGTTGGGGCTCACGTCCACAAAAAAAAAAAAAAATGGCATTTGCATTGAATCATGCTTCTCAGTTCAGATAATATGAATACAACAATAGAAATAAGTCACTTTCAATGTGGTTTGAAACAAAAAAGGAAATTGAAATCTGTCACTGATGTCTATAAAACAACACCTACTGTGTTAAACTAAGGGAATCAATAGCTCTATTGCTTTTTACTGTTAAAAAAAACAGCTATGAAGTGTTCATCAATTCATCAAATACAACTGAGGGTTGAGACAAAACAGAATCCAATGCAAAAGGCATTTACTGAATGATTATTATAAGATAAGCATGAAAAAAATATAGACCAAACACAATGGAAAACTAAAATTGTACTTGCCCTTTAGGTGATCACATTCTACCTGAAGAAAGACTACTGCTCAAATCCTGTTTTTGAAACTAGCTAACACGCACAGTTCGTTTATCTTCTCAGATCCTCAGCAAATCTATAAGTCTATAAGCTAGAAGTAAGTTACCCATCTCCATTAGTGAAAAGTTTCCACACCAATAGCTCCCATCAAGAATGGATTTTATATTTGGACTTAACAACAAAAATGATAACAATAAACATGAACAAATAATGTGCAATTTTAAAGTAAGGATCAAAGATTCTTCCCAGAATTCTATAGTTAAATTTTAGAAATCTTACAAACACCTCCTCTTTCTTTTTCCCAATATCCTGTCCTTAAGGACCCACTTTACATTCATATCTGCTCACGAATCTCTTTCTTTCCCTTCCTGTTGCTGCTCTCAAATTGCCAAACTCTATCTTTGGATCACATCCACTATCCACCTCCTTCATTCCATATAGTCAGTGCAAGAGGAAGTTATAACACCATGTTACCATACCCATTACAAATTTATGTTATCCAATTTCAACTTGGCCAGCACTACAACAAAGAATTTTGCTAATTTATATTTTCTTACCTATCCCACTAATCATAGTAGCTGTTCCAACCCTCTTTTCTCCCACATCACCCTTCCCTCACCTGCTTGAGGACTTCATCTAATATTTAATTGAAATATTAAGCTGCTATATCATACTCAATAATTACTTTCTTCACTCTGATCTCTGATAAAGAGAAGTCCCTTCTCGTCAATGTCAACACTTCTTAAGTAACATCCCCTCCTTCAACCATAGATTATCCCTAATATTATCACTCCTCTCCACTCTCTTAATATGCTTATAATCCTTTCCTTCCCCTACTGCCTACAGATATACCCAAGTCTTCTCCATGTTAGAAAAACAATGTTATTAGAATTTACCTTCACTAAAAGCAATTACCATATAATTCTACACTCCCCTCGTTAGCCAAATTACTTTTTAAAAAGCAGCTTACATGCTGCTTCTCTACTTCTGTTCCTCTCATCCTCTTTTAAACCTTCCACAAAATGGCCTCCAATCTCATCAGTCAACTGAAAATGATTTCTCTAAAGTTATCAGTTATGTCTTAATGGTCAAATCTAATAAACTTTTCTCAATCTTCCTCCTTCTGACCTTCCTTCATCATTTGACAGTGTTGACAACCTCATGACATTAGTCTTTCTTGATTTCCCTCCTACCTGTCTATCCATTCCCTCTTAGTTTCTTCTGCTGCATCTTCTTCCATAACATTATTACTGACCATGGATGTAACCAAGAACTATGTGTCCTATTCCCTTGTCTCTTTTTTCTATATACTTTCTCTTATGTATGATCTAATCAGTTTTCATGGATTTAAGTATGCAGATGACTCTCAGTTCTAACTAGCCAGTAAAAGACTCTTTAAGATCGAGGCTCACAAACTGCCTACTAAACAATTAAAATGTGATGTTCATTCGGTATCTCAAACAACACGTCTAAAATATAACTCATCATTCCTCTTCCATAACCCAAAGTTACATTTGCAAAAAGCTAGCCAATAAACACATAGTATGGAATGATAATCTTGTTTTTAGTTCTGTTGACATTATCTTTGCATTATCGTTAATATGAGATCTTCCAAACTTCCACCCAATGGTGTTGTCATTCATCTTTTCATTCATTCATCCTTCATTCAGGAAGGTTCACAATCTTACTGCCATATACTACATTCATTTATCCCATATATACAATCAATTGCCACATTTTATCATTTCTATTTCCATAAAATATCTCTTTTACATTTCTTTTTTCCTCTTCTAACATAGAAACCACACTACCCTCATTACTTCTAGCACTTAAATTATTGCAAAATTGTGCATGGAATAGAGCACTGACTCCAGTGCTGGCCAGGAATCAGGAAGAGCTGAATTCAAATGTGGCCATTGATACTCACTAGCTGTGTGACTCTGGGCAAGTCACTTAAATTCAGTTTGTCTCAGATAACTCATATGTAAAATAATGATGATGATGATGATGATGATGATGATGATGATGATGATGATGATGATAACACTTACTTCACAGGGTTGTTGTGAGGATCAGGTAATACAATGATTGTAAAGCACTTAGAACAGTATCTAGTTCCATGTGTAATGGAAATGCAAATTTAAAGATCTTCCATGCCCCAGGCCTTTTGATAGACTTAAGGTTCTCTGAAATCCTTCCTTGATTTGAAAATATACTCTGCCCCCTAATAGGCTGAATGTAGTCACATGAAGCCTGTGGCAGGAGGCTTGATTTTCAGGAATGCCCATACCTTGATGCTGTGTGACTGGGCAGTGTGTCAAGAGGGTGGTTACATTCTCTGAAGCAGGAGAAGGCTATATAATCCCTGATGTGAGGCTGTGCTTTGGAGCTCACTTTGAGAAGTGTTGTGTGATTTGACCAGATGAGACTCTGGGCAGATGTTAAGAGCCCCCCCTCCCATCCCTCCCCCCAGCTTTGAAAAACCCAGATGTTGATGCTTCCCTCTCTGGTAACTGTGATTTGGTATGGATGTAATGCTTGGACGGTTTCGAAGCCTGTCTGCTTGATCTGTTTCTCTGTCTTGTAACTTAACTTTGTTAAGTCTCTGTATACTCTGTCTCTGTATACTCTGAGGTTTGGGGTGCTGAGCTTTTCCCTCTGAATTTGGTAAACGATATATATTTGATTGATTAAAGTAAGCTTGTTAAACCATTTTGAGTTGCTTTCCTTTAGAAAAGCAGATCTAAGAACCTGTACTGGCAGCCACCCTGGGGATGCTGGGGTACTTGCTGCTACACCATGTTATATATACATATATTTTTTTTCCCATTATTTAGCTATCAATTGATCTCCGTGACTTGGGATTCCCCATTCCAATCACTCATCCTCTTAACTACCAATGATTTTTTTTTTTCATAAAGCACAGCTTTGTGTTATTCTCCTACCCAAGGAACTCCAGTGGTTCCATTGCATCTAGGATGTGCGCACGCACACACATCTCTTATTGGCATTTAAAGTTTGTCACAACCCGACTTCTTCTTATCTTTCTAATATTAAACTTTTTCTTTTCCATGTGGAATATGGTTCTAAAATTTTACCCTACTCATTGTTCTTCACAGGCAATGTTCCATCTCCTATCTCCATAACTCTGTATCCTCATGGAGTATTCTTTGCCTGGAGTTTGGTGTATCTAACTTCAGCATGTCCAGTCTTAGAATACTAGCCTTCCTTCAAAGCACAACTCTAAGACCACCATTTCATCAGACCTACCTCCTTTGGTATTTACCTCCCTTTCTAAAGTATCTACATATACACATATAAAACCATAAAATATGCTCACACATATATTCATGTATGCATATATATACACATATATACACAATTTTTTAAATTTATGTTTATATATATCTTGCACAGAGAGACATAGACATAGATATCTAAATGTTGCATCTCCTCTTTGAATATAAACTCCATGAAGGCAAGGACCGTTTTGTCCATACTAATTGTTATTGTTTGAGTAAATAGTTTAGAATTTGCTGAGACAAAGAGTGGAAAGTGTATTTTGGCCAAAGTTATCATCAATCCTACTATATATTTATGTTTTTTTTTTGTGTGTACAGAGGTGACATAATCAAGAAAGCTATGATAACTATTCCCATTTTAATTTAGCTGGTACCTTAACCTGTGTATAACCAATTTATTGTCCTTGATGAATTTTCAACACTGCCACCCTGGCTGAACCTTGACTCAGTGTAAAATGACCTTTCCCTCAACACTAATACATTAATAGTATTGTGCAAATTTCACTCATTACAGATGGCAGAAAGCAGGACAAAGAGTAGATTCTATTCACTGATAATACCACTTTCCACTTTTCTACTAATCATGCTCTTCTCAAAGCATGTAAAATCTGAAAATGGATCTTGAGTCTGGTCATTCAGATCACAGAATTTTTAACAGGTAAGGAAACTGAGATGTAAAAAGGATTAAATTCCCAAAATCTTCAGATAGCTCCTCCATGGACACTGTTCCTTCTCCATTCCATCACATCTAATGCAATTGGCATAATCAGAACCAAATTAAATTCTAATTCTCTCTCTCTCTCTCTCTCTCTCTCTCTCTCTCTCTCTCTCTCTCT
>NW_027186352.1:29287228-29321017 GCF_028583685.1 Petaurus breviceps papuanus
TCTCTCTCTCTCTCTCTCTCTCTCTCTCTCTCTCTCTCTCTCTCTCTTTCTCTCTCTCTCTCCCTTTGAGGCAATTGGAATTAAGTGACTTTCTGACTTTCCCAGGGTCACACAGCTGGTAAGTGTCTTTGGTCAAATTTGAACTCAGGTCCTAATGTTCATTGAATAACAAGCATTCATAAATGGCTTTTGGGTTATCTTCCCTCAAGTCCTCCTGACTCTAGAGCCAATCATCTATCCACTGCACCACCTTCACTTAGTCAAGTTATTATATAGACTCATTCTATTTCTATTGCTTGCTCCCTGAAGAGGTGGTCACACGTTTGATTTCATCCTAAATTTTCCCACCTCTAAGCATTTGAACTCTAAAGTATTCTCTATGACAATATACACCCATCCATTCTGGCTCTCCCATTGCTTTACTCTTCTTAAATCTATTTTGTACTCACTTTGACCACTAGCTTCCCCATAAATCCCGGATATCCAACTCCATAATCTCAGTTTTAGCCATTAGTTAAAAATAAAAATTTGATAATGATTAAAAAAAACACAACATTCCTGCCTTCTTGAGAGACAGTGTGCAATGCAGTAAATAGGGAGACAGCTTGGAATGAAGAAAAACTGGGTTCATTGACCACCTATGGCACAAATTGTTTACATATGTGACCATGAGCAAGTCACTTAACAATCCTCTAAAAGTATAAGTTTTAAAGAAGATGCCAATCAGCTTTGGTGAAGGAATTTTCCTTTCACGGGCGCTTCTTTTTCATTAATGAAATCACAGTTCCAGGCCTTTCTGGCCATCTTGAACAATTTTCAAGGCCAAAGTCTCTTGCCTAGCTGCTGGGTAAGTTCTCTTACAATCTTAGAATTAAATCTACAATCTTATTTTAGAAAAAAAAGAATTAAACAGTTTTATTTTTCATTTACTGCAGACAGTTCAGTGAACTCAGGCTGATGTACAACAGAAAGGAAAAATTATTCTAATTCCAATTTCATTTCAGATTGCTGAAAAATTAAATAGCTCCCATCTTTATCAGACCCAACCATAATACCCTCTTAATATGCATTCTCATGTTCTATTTCTAAGCCCTGCCCTCTCCTTTCAGTTGGTTAATCACCAGTAGAAAATATTGGCTTTCAAAGGGCTCTGTCAATAAAGTGGACATAGCAATACAGTGTTAGTTAATCAAGGAGGCATCATGGCAACTTTTACCATCTAATTAATGGAGTTTCCTGACTTAGGAGGTCCCTTTACCAATGAAATCACCAGTACAATCCTTCTCCACTCTCCCCTACCATCTGTAAGCAACTGCTGGGCTTGTTAAAGGAATCTGAAGATCTTCCCTGTCCATTAATAGACACATAGGAGTCCTGGCCTAAAGCTAATCAGGCTCTGAACTATGGGGAATTTCCAATTAAATGCTCCTTGGGCACAAGGACTTTCAAACTCAGTCAATCAGATACCAAGTCTTTATTATATATTCTGGGAGTTTAGTGTTTTCTTTGGGGGGTTAGCTCATGAGAAGGATCTTTTGATTTCCTGCTCAAGATTCTGAGTATCTGTATGTTCAGTCAGTCCCCCCCCCATCCCCCTGCACTACTCAGATGTAAGTGTTTCCTTAGTCCAGTAATCTATGTAAAGTGTATAGCAATATTGCTGTGCTCAGACAGCTGGAACCCTGTCTGTTGATCTTTGTGCTAATTTCTCTGCTTGTATTTGCTGGTTCAGAGTACTGAATTTTCCCTTGAACTAATGAATGTAATTAAGAGAAGGATTGTTAACCACTTTTTGAACAGTCTTTCCCTTAAGAGCAGATCAAAGAACCTGTGCTAGCAAGCCATCCTGGGTATGCCAGGTTTCTGGGCATAAAAAGGAAAAAAAAATAAGAACCTTTGCCCTCAATGAGCTTAGTTTTGACTGGGATTAGGCTATGGAATACAAAATCAATATACAAGTTAAGGATACATGAAGTATACACAGTGCAATTCAAAGTAATTTCAGGAAGTCATATGCCTAGAACTGATAGAATCAGGAAATTGTCCTGAGAGATTCATTGAAGGAATTTTGACACGCAGTGAACATGTAAATGATTTTATATTTATTTTAGGAGGTAGAGAATTCAGATGCTATGCCACTTGATACATATCTATTAAGCATTAATATTAATTCATTGCCTAATGTGCCTCTCAGAACAGTAACATTGCCTTATTTATTTCTCTTAATCGGGTCTATTTTTTGCCACTGCCTTGTCTGAGATCATGATTGCTACAATTGCTTTTTTTGAGTTCAAATGAAGCATAAGCGATTTGGCCCTAGCCCTTTATTTTTAACTCAATGTGAGTTTTAATGTTTCACGTGGATTCCTGCTAAACAACATGTTGTTAGGTTCTAATGAATTTTGCTAGCTTCTTCTGTTTCATGGGTGAGTTGAGGAATCATCCAGGTATGGGAGGAAATGGAGACTATGTTAATAGATATAGGCAATGGAATACTGAACCCAGTGAAGCTGCTGGCTTTATTATCTAGATCAGGGAATGGAGAGATAAAGGGGAGATACACTGTTAATGAATATAAATTGTAGTACAAGCCTGTAGTGTAAGTTTGTGCGATCCTTCCCTGTTGGAAAGAGTAAGTGACGAATATTCAATCCTTTTAGGTAGTCTTAGGTGTTGTGTTAATGGCAAACAGGAGTACTTGTGCTTGAAGCTGATGGAAGGAGTCAGGAAGAATTGAATAAATCAAAGGAGCGAGGCTAGGGACATGCCTGAGGAGAGAATGATCCAAGTAACTTTTCCCCCTGGCTAAACAAGTAGTGAAATGTAGGTTCTTCAAGGCTCCAATTCCAGGCAGGTAGAAAAGGGTCATATTGAGTCTAAAAGCTTTTCTAGACTCTTGTCCAAAAGACAGTTCATAATATCATCTCTGATAACACAGATTCGCCAGCATCACCAGTGGATTTGAATCTCTGTTGAATCTCTTTTTCAGTACATTCCTAACGGAATGACCCTGGAAAAATCACTTGACCTGTCTGAGGCTCAATTTCCTCATTGTAAAATGAAGATTTTAATAACTGTCATTACCTTCATTAGGCTGTTCTGAGGCTCAAATAAACTATGAGTTGCAAAAATAAAATTAAGAAAAAAAAAGGTTTATACTTTGTAAATGCTATAAGACAGTCAGTTCAACATTGTAATTACTGGAATGGCTTCAGAGTCAGGAAGACCTGTGTTCAAGTGTTGCTTCTGACTCATATGGACTGTGTGACTCTGGGAAAATCACTTAACCTCTCAGTTCCCCAGGTAGTTCACTAAGTCTGTAAGTTGCATAGCCTGCCCTGATCTATTGGTAGAGGGAGGTTTCATATGCTAGTGTAATCTGAGGGCTGGTCCAAAAGTATTATATAATGATTTTGGTAGATTTCTTTTTGGCCTACACTTGTAACTCCAAGAGTGTGGAAAGTCCCTCTGCTGATTCAGTTAGGAAACTCATCTTCACATGACACCTGGAGAGACCAGAAAAGGATAAATATTGTGCTCATATTTTCATAGCTGCTTTGGGTCCAGAACAGTACTCAAACTCAGGTCTTCCTTACTCTAAACAGATGTTCCCAAACTTATTTGGTCTACTGCCCATTTTAAAAAACAATACAGAAAACAAAAATTACTCTGAGTCCTTGGGGTTAGTTTAAGTAAACTCAAATCTTATTTTTATTCAACTCCTCCCAATTTCACCTGAGGCTACTGCAGTCCTCCGTCCATTCTCTACCCACCCCCATTCTTCCAGTGCCCCCCACCCCGCAGGGGGCAGTAACACTCACATTGGGAACCTATGCTAAAACATCATTTCTTACCTAGCCTTAATCACTGACTGAGCATTGACTCAGTCAAACTGAGACTTGGAAAAGAACTTAACTTAAAATGAAGGTCAAGGTCTCCCTTATACATGGCCACTGGACCCAGATGACACCTGAGGAGAAAGTGAGGCTGGTGACTTTGCACAACCTTCCCTCACTTAAATCCAATTCACTTGCAAGTCATGGCATCACATTCCTGAAGTCATAGCCCTCATCAAGAACCAAGGGCAAAAAAGAACAATAAACAACTCTAAGATCAGTCCTGTATCTAAACCATCAATCATTAAATCAGTTAGCTTATACTAAACACTTACTGTAAGCCAAGCCCTGCTTTGCTCCAGGGATAGAAAAAAGGGAAAACCAGCTACTGTACTCAAGGAGAAAACTTTATAATATGGGAGAAAAATTTTACATCAATCCATAAACACAAGAAAAAGTCGATGGAAGATAACTCTCTAAAAATATAAAAATGCTCATTATGAAAAATTTTATTATAATAAAACAGGCTAGATTAAGCTTGACAGCATCTCAAGAACAGCTAAAAGAAGTGGTGATGGTGGAGGGGCATCAACACCTTTTTTCTCTTGAGCATGCTGTTCTTCATTTTTTACCAATAACATTTGGGAATATTACAAAATGGGAGAATGGGGGAAGAGGAAAACCAGAGCTGTAGGGAAGGGAGGATGCTATGGCAATGATCTTTACTTCACCAGGGTGAATCAATTTGAGAAAGCATTTGTTAGTCACACAACCCCATAGGAGATGCTGTGGGACCTACAAGCAGAAGTCTAACACATCCCTAGGAAAGCTGATAATCTCACTGGGGAGGGAAGAGTAGTCTCATCTGTAAAAGAGTGCAACTGTAGTAGCTGCCTGTTTATTCATGCTTTTAATGGAACGTCTGAAGAAATGGGCCTTCAGCTACCTCTGACCTATGGCTGAGACTGGACAAGGTGTGCAGACAGCATTCTAAAAAATGGGGGCATGGTATAGAAAAGGCTCAAAATAGGAAAGTGCAAGATTAAACAGGTTAATGTAGGGAGATGAGGAAGGAATGGGCATCTAGGGTATAGGGTCATTTCCATAGGACATAAGAGATTAGGACCTAGCCCTTATTTTTAACTCAGTGTGTGTTTTTACGTTTCATGTGGAGTCTTATTAAGCAACATGTTGTTGGATTCTAATGAATTTTCTAATTTTTACTAGTTCCTTCCATTTTGTGGGTGAGTTGAGGAAGGGGTATCTTCTAGATATCGGGGGAAATGGAATTTATATTAGTAGAGATAAGCAATGGCATATTGCACATAATGAACCAGTTGACTCATGGCAGATGAGTCAGAAAAGGGCAGTGCATGCCCTTGTGGAGATATTTCAACTTATTTATGAAAAGTTATTTGTCATTAAGTGTTTATAAATATACTTTGCACACTATATATCATTTGGAAAGAGAAAATAATATTGTTTTGACAGTGACAAAAATAAAAGCAGAATGAAGTTGAACTTGGTATTGAAATGTGCATAACTATGGAGAGAGGACACGAAAAGTCATTATAGCAGCCTATTCTATTTTAACTCATTCTCTGTTCTAGTCAAGCAACCTGCTTGCAGTTTCCTATACCAGGATTGTATCTTTCTCCTCTATGTTTTTGCTTTGACTGTCACATATGGCTGGAATGAATTCCCTTCTCACTACGCTTCATAATCCTTTTCTCCACTTAGGGCTGTCTACTATAGGAAGGCCTTGAAAGTCCCTCAGTCTTTTAATGCACTCTCTCTGTGTCTCTCTTTCTATATCAAAGGCAAAGAAGAGAAAGTCGGGGGCAGCTAGGGGGCACAGTGAATAGAACACAGACCCTGAAGTCAGGAGGACCTGAGTTCAAAACCATCCTCAGATACTTAACACTAGCTGTATGAGCTTGGGCAAGTCACTTAACCCCAAATAGCCTGCCTTCCCCCCTCCAAAAAACAAATAAAAAAGAAGTGAAAGTCAGTTCTAAGAGATTGCAAGTGGATAGATAACTGATAGAATAGACATTAAATATCAAAATGGCCCAATATATATTTAATCTCTCAATTTTGTGGATTTAATTTGTGCTTAGAAGATAAAATGTATGTTTTTATTAAATTTCTATTGTGTTCCAGGTACCATATAATCTTCTGGGGATCAAGGACCATAGGTCAATATCTGGAAGGTCAAGTTTCAAGGTCATTTATTCTAATAGCTCATTTTACAACTTAGAGCCCACATAGATCCCAACTGGCATAGCCAGGAATCGAACTCAGGTCCTCTAACCCCAAATCTCATAACTTTTCCACTCACTGTACATGGATTGAAAGACAAAATGAAAAAAAAAATATTCCTTGACCTCAAGGAATTTACATTCTATGAGTCAACAGAAACTCCACATGAGATAAATAAATTGCTGTTTAAAAAGTAAATATAAAACTAAATAGATAATTTCATGTGCACTGAAATCAGGTTTTCCCATGTTGGGTGAACAATTTAAAAATATTATCTAGATCAGAGGTGTCAAACATGCTGTATGGGGCCGGCCTATAGCCTCCAAGTGCCCAACCAGATTAAAATGTAATTGGGAAATATTTAAGAAAATAAATAAAAATATAAAAGAACATAGGCAATGCAATACGGGATTGTCTATGGCCCAGACATATCCTTATGCTACAATTTAGTGACCCCATTTCTATTTGAGTTTAATACCACTGGTCTGGGGGCAACTAAGTGGCATAGCTGATAGTGGGTCTGATTGGAGTCAGGAAAACTCATCTTCATGAGTTCAAATCTGGCCCCAGACACTAACTAGCTGATCCTGGGCAAATCACTGAACCTCTTTGCCTTAATTTTTCTTCTATCAAATGAAGTAGAGAAGGAAATGACAAAGCACTCCAGCATTTTTGCCAAGAAAACTCCAAATGAAGTCATGAAGAGTGAGACATGACTGAAATAACGCAACAATAACAACGACTACTACTTCTCTAGACTATATATCTAGGACATAAGGTCATAGCAGTTAGAAGAAGAAAGTACTTTGGAGATCATATAATATAAATCTTTCATTTTAAAGTGGAGCAAATTGAGGCCCAGGGAGTTTAACTGAATTATACAAAGTCGCACACATGGCAAATGGCAAAGCCAGGATCTGCAGCCATATAGCACTCCAAATCCAGCACTCTTTATAGGAAAAAGACGTTGAGCAGAAGGGCCTCTAGTCCTTGTCCTCATTTTATAGAGGAAAAATGATAACCATGGGAGACTTGCCCCAATTACACAGGTAGCCATCTCCCCAAGCTTCTAGGATCATAGGGCAGATAAGAAGACAAGGGATTCAAATTCAGTTCCTCTGTTCCCAAAAAATACCCATTTCACTATGCCAGGCTTTCTGATTCTTAAACCCTTGGAAAGGTAATGAGTAGTTCCTGGATTTTCAGCTAGGGTCTAATTTTAGATGACCTTCTCCTTCAAACCACAGTCCTCATCGCAGCGGCCCTGAGCAAGCAAGCCCAGAAAGCAACTCCCCTATCACCAGTGGGATGCAGAAACATGGGCATCCTTCCACCTTGTTCTTTTCCTTCCCCTTCCCCTGCCTCATGCTCCTGACTTTGCTCTTTGTTTGTGAGAAGGATCATCCCTAATTCTTTCAGATGAGATACACTTCAGTTCACTTACTCCTGTCAATGTTTTGAGGTTATATCCAGTCACCTAGGCAACTGTTCTGATTTCTGCCCTAATTTCCTTCTATTTCCAGGGCTGACACCACCCTCCAAGGTTGGAGGGCTTTCTTTAAGGCATTTTCTTTAAGACACAGCAGGTTTTCAGACAGCATGTTATTTAGTGAATAGCGTATTAAAAGTATGACATAGCCTCCAACTTGATCCCAAGTATATATTGCAGAGCAGAGATTTTTAGCTGAGACATTAAAATAAACATGAACAATAATGTATTTCAAACAGTAAAACAAGCTTGTGATGATGAGAATGATATATAAAGAGGGAATCATCAGCATTTATCAGCCAAAGGTCTGGTTTCAAATCTTGTACCCAGCACCTTCTGTTTCTTCTGCCAATCAGAGGTCATGACCTCTGACTTAACCCAATGCTGAGAAGTAGCAGGACAGATGAGATAGAAGGCTGGCCTTGGAGTCTGAAAGAAATGGGTTTACTTTCTGCCTCTGACACATACTGGTTATGTGGTTATGCAAAACACATTTTCTCAATAACTAAAGGTTCTGAGAATATAGAAAAGCAAATGTATGACACCATAATCCTTGGTACTGTCACATAGTTCAGCATCAGAAAGAGATATAGTTTTATCTACAGTAATTACATTAAAAGTGTGGCATGGCACCTGCCTGGATTCTGTACCCTAAGGATTATGGTCCTTTCTCTTTGAGAACAGCTACCACTCCCTACAAGTGGTATCCCCCTCCCTTACTTAGATCGGTGAGCTCTTAGAAAAGAGGTATTATACTGATTTTCTGTGTGGATCTCCAGTATTTGGCCTAGTGTTTCACACACTTAATAAATTATTTTTCATTAAATGATTTTACTTCTCCAATCCTGAGGTAAATAACTATAAATTATAGGTACAGGCCACTGGGGGTGCCTTTTCCTCATTTTCTTTTCCCTTTTGTTCTGTGCCCGTTTTCCCAACTGCAATGACAAAAGCTTGAAGACTGGCCACCCCAGGTTCTTTCCTCCCTTGCCCTCTATATAATTCATGAAGTACTAATCAGAACTCTTCCAGTTTTTTTTTCCTTCTTCTTGAATCCTCACATGGTTGGGATGAGCTGGAAGTCATGAGTTTTATTCCTTATGTAAAGTGGGATGGAGGACCCCCAGCCCTTCCCATCTCCTGTATGAATACCTCCTGTAATCTTCCCGGCCGTCCCATCACCCCCAAGAACCCCAATATTTGTATGTGTCCTGATATAATTTAAAGATCTCTGGGCCTGGTGATATGAACACTGGCTGAAACCTTTGGACTTCTAGGTTTAGCCATCAGCCGTGAAGCTGAATTATCTTTCTTATATTTTGTCTTACTCATAGAGTGTGAGAACTTTGACCAAAGGGACTATATATTTTATTTGTATCCCTAGTTCTTAGCACAGTGGTAAGATAGTAAGTGCTTAATGAAATCATTTTCATTCATTCATTCATTCATTTGTTCAATCATTCATCTGCTTCAATGGATGGAGTTTCTGTAGTAGAAATTATCCCTTGATGCATGAAATCTGATTTCTGATTACTCAACACACTCAACAAACAACTAATGTGAGGGAATAAAGGAAGAGGAAGAGGAGTTGGAGGAAAAGAAGGACAAGGAGGAGAAGGAGAAGAAGGGGATAATAATGATGATGATGAGGAGGAGGACAGATAATGACATCAGCAGTCCCCAATAGTTTAACTCCTGTGATGCTTTTATGTGAGTATTTGAAAGAGAAATGCTTGAGACATCCACAGATGGATGGCCTTAACTCATGATTGATAAAAGCACCTTTATTGATGGTGACAAAGGTCCATTGGAGTTTTAATGAAATAATACAGTCTAATAAAAATATATGTCAGGAAAATAAGTCCTCTTTCTGCCCCTGACCTTAGAGATTCAGATCTGTGACTTTAATGATTTTAGGAATTTATGATGTGAAACCTCCTTCTAGAAATGCAGATGACACAATGTTTGAATCCTAAAGAGTTTTGTGAGGCAATGGCTTTTTACTTGTCTTGCCCAGTATGTATAAGACTTGAGCCTGCTTTTTCCTGACTTTGTATCTGGTTCACTCTGGACTTCAGCTGACTGCCTATTGAGCTTGATGTTCCATACATAAAAGTTAAACTAAGGGATCGAGAACACATCTTAATTCTGATAGTTTGTTGCCTTTTAAATTGAATGCTTCTCTTAAAAGGAACATGTAATTGTTCTTTCCTCTGATCCGGAGGAATTAATAGGTAATTTTAAAACATTCACCCCCATAGTACTCTCCAAAATGACTGTTCTCGCTGTTTGAATGAGAGTGAGATTCTCACTTCCCCCATACTTGCTGCACAACACTACAACTGCTGTATTTAAGTACAGAAACATAGATTATCAGGATTAAATGACATCTCAGAGAAGACCAAGTCTAACCTGTCACGGGGTAAGAGTCCTTTGTATGACATTTCCAATGAGTCATAATATACCTTGCCCAAAATGACATCCAGTGGCTGGAAATCCACTGTTTTCCTAACAAGTCCATTCCTTTTCATGGAAAAATATAAATTAAAAATAATAATCACAATCATAATCAGTTAACATTTATATGAAGCTTAATATGTGCCAGGCACTGGGCTAAGCATTTTTAAATTATCATCTGATCCTTACAACAACCCTAGAAAGCATATCACTATCCTCATTTTATAGTTAAGGAAACTAAGGCAAACAAGATTTAAGTGGCTGGCCCAAAGTGACATGGGTAGACTGGGTAAGGCAATATCCTATTATATTGAACACTCTGCAACTTTTCTCCATTTCTTAGGAGAAGCCTGAATTTAAATCTCGCCTATCATACTTGATGTTTGTGTTCACACCCAGTTGTATATTCATGAGGGGGTCATTTAATCTTCATGAGACTCAATTCCTTTATCTTTAAAATGAGTAGGTTGGTCTAGAATATGTTTAAGGTCACTTCCAGATTTCACCTGGGATAATTTGTGACAAGGGCAATATCTGTAAGCAGCTTGACCCCCATGTCTCATTGGATGTAAAGATTCTCCCCCTTGATCATCTTGGAATTTTGAATGGCATTCCATTTTACCACAGAGCCTAAAACAGCTGCAGCTAGAATTAAAAGATAAAAATTTTCTTTTAACACACTTTTTTTTTTAAAGCAATCAGGGTTAAGTAACTTGCTCAAGGTTACACGGCCAGTTATTTCTGGGTGTGGTGCTGAGTGTCTGAGCCCGGGATTCGATCTCCAGGTCATCCCAACACTGGAGCCGGTGCTCTTACTCGCTGTGCTACCTGGCCGCCCCAACACACTTTTTTAGAGGCTATAATAATTACTAATAAAGGTATAAAAGTTTTCTTTTGGTAGTTTTAGGTATAAAATTCCCCTTAAAGAACTTATTCTTTATGTCACTTTCAAATACCAGTTGATATCATAGAGACTGTCTTTCTCTGCCCTCCTATGATCCCCATCTCTGATGGAAGAATGGAAAAACTAATTGACTGACTCAATTGTTTATGCCCTTTTAACAGAATCTCATCTTTAAGTGGTAGAGGATAACAGATTTAGGGCTTGACAAGTCTCTAGAGGATCAACAGATGAGGAAATGGTAGAGGAAAAAGTTATATAACATTCCCAGGGTTATTATACAGCTAGCAAGTCCCAGAGGAAGGATTTGAACTCACATCTTCATAATTCTAAGCACAGATATGTCTGTGTATATGTGATAGTAATGGAATATAAAGATCCCCCTGTATTGGCTTGGTTTTCAAATTGATTGTGTTAAAACCCAGAGCTTGTTAATCCCACCTGTGGGATGGACTTGTTGATGTGAAAAGAAAGTCCTGAACTGGGAGGAGCTGGTGACATAGATTTGGAGAGACAAGAGAGCGGCAGAAGAACTTTTTGGAAGCAGCACCTCGTGGAGGCAGAGAGAGACTGAGAGAATTGCTGGGGGCCACTTTGAATCGCCTTGGACTTTTGAGACCTGCCCCCTGAGCTGCCAAGGACTGAGGAGACATGGCTGTTTTGCTGGTACTTTGTCTGTCTGTTTTGATGTTGTTTTGCCAGATTTGTCCACTGGTGAAAGACAGTCCTTTTGTTGAAGAAGACCTGGAACCCGGCTGTTGGCTAAGAGGTCCTGAGGCTGTCCTGCAGACAGAGAGTGAATACTGTCCACTGGTGAAGGACAGTGCTGTTGTTGCAGGGGTCTGGGAACCTTTCTGTTGGTTCAGAAGCCCTGAAGAAGGATTTTCTTGTTGTATGTTTATAGAAATCCTGGGAAAGGGTTTTGCTAATGTTTTCAGGGGTTCTAGGACTGTTCTACAGACAGAGGATGAATTAATGAAGGGACTGGCAATGTATCTTGTGGCCTTGCTAAGCCTTGTCTCCCCAGGAACTAAGATTGCTGAGAACTTGCCTCATGTCAAGATGAAGAAAAGATCTCCATTTGGGTATTAAGTGCTGTGCTTAAACTTGATGTAACTCTGGGGTAGATTCAATTTTGATCCAGGGGTGGGGAACTTTTGACCTTTTTGTGTTCTATGGTTGAACAAATGAATGTACTTTACTTATGTTTGGAAACTAATCTCCATTTGAGAAGAGGGGTTTTGTGATGGACCAAATGAAGGTACAGCCTAGGGGTGGAGTAGTATTTAGAACAGGGACTTTGTAATTGATTGAATGAATGGAAGGTCCTGGGGTGGGGTAGTACTTGGAGATTATTTAATCATGCTTAGTAAATGCTGTATTTGGAATGATGTCATGTTTTGATCTTCTCTGTTCTTACTTTGTTACTGAATAAAATGGAGAGCACCTATGCTGGTATTCTGAACCTTGGGAAGTTGCCTTTGCTTGGCATTACATTACAGTATAATACATGATCATTAGATACATCAATCATATCTGCCCAAATTTGTTTATTGATTAAAATAATTACTAGTTTGCAATGCAGAACCAACAAGGTTCATAGGAAATTTGTTATTGGCCTTGGTTATTGTCTCACTCAATGCCTATGGACTCTCAATTATTTTTGATTTGTTAAGCTTTCCCAGTGTTCTAAGACATTGGCTGTTGAGAACAGACATAAGTGATAAAAAGCAGAAGAAATGCCATAGGGAGCAGAACTCTTTTTTTTTTCTTTAAGATAATAAATAACTGCCACTACATGGCCAGATAGGGCTGGAAATTGGCCCTAGGATCACCACCAACTTTATCACCATAACTAGGGAAGTGTGGATGGAGCTTTGTTTCAGGGCTGCAAAAATGAGAGGAGACCAATGCCATTCATACTCCTTGAAGAGGTAAGACAACAAACAAACAAATCAATATATAAATGAAAAAAACAGAGTTAAAATCAGTAGATATCAGTGGGATTTTTGCCACCACCACAATGACTAGGCAGATTTCAGATATTCTCATATATGCCCCAACCTCGCCTTTATTCCTCCCCTGGTAAACAAGACAAAACCAAACCACCCCCCTATCAAATGACAACAACAACAGCCAACCCAGCAACCTCTTCTCCTAGGTGAATGGCCTAAGGCTGCTGCCTATGGGCCCAGTGTTTAAAGCATCATAAGAGCCTGGACCTGAAGTTGGAAGAGGGACTTGTGTGACTTTGGATAATTTAATTAAACTCCTTGGGCCTCAATTTACTCCTCTATAAAATGAAAGGATTGTGTTATATGATTCCTAAAGGACCTTGCTGTTCTACATCCTATGACTTTATACTCTGCATAGTCTAGAGCAGTGGTTTGTTTGTTTTAGCTGAGTCATTTTTAGTCATCTTTGACTCTTCATGACCCCAAATGGGGTTTCATTGGCACATCTTGGTGTGGTTTGCCCTTTTCTTCTCCAGTTCTTTTTACAGATGAGGAAGCTGAGACAAATAGGGTAAAGTGACTTGCCCAGGGTCACCCAGCTAGTAAGTGTCTGAAGTCAAATTTGAATTCAGGAGGAAATCTTCTGGACTCCATTGTCCCCTGGGTCTTTGTACTATAGTGCCACCTAGCAGTCCTGGCATCTACCTGCATCTTACAGATGACCAAACACAGAAAGGTTTGGTAATTTGACAATAAAGCTGGTGTGTCAGCTAAGGTCTTGCAACTAGTTACACCCTCTTTTCACTGTTCTATATTACCTCTGTTTCCCCACCATGTGACCAGTGTCTCAGGGTCTCTTCCTCTTTGGAACTTATATCCAAAAGTGCTAAGATCTCTTCATGAAGACCCCCCACCAATTCCCCAAAAAGAACATTTGTCTTAAACAGCTAATAGGAGCCCACTCTGGGAGCCACTTACCCCAGGGATCCTAAACATTAGTTAAAGTTCTGCTGTGAGACCTTAGATAACATCTCCACCTTAGAAGCAGCCAGAGCAGGTTTAAATGCAATAAATAGATATTCACCAGCACAGGAGGTGGAGTTTGAAAAGACTGTTCAAACTCAGCTCATTCAATTTCATTTTCCAATCTTTTAAATCTTTCCCCAAATGACACCGCTTGGGAGTTATATTGTCAAGTGTACTAAGGACCATAAATAGTCCCAAACCCCACAAGCTCCCCACAAAATAAATAAGCACCTGGGGGTGGAGAAATGGCAAGATGGGTGGAAGATTGTTGCTGAGAGTTTCTTCCACTTCAATACCATGCCTCCCATTCAGCAATCTATAAGTCGTGGCTTACCATTGTCCCCTCCCTGTCCAGGCTCACTCCATGTTGAAGGATTGTTGTGAGCACAGCACCTGTTGACTTCTAGGGAAGCATCAGAAAAGTTTCCCTTTAGCAAATATCATTTCCAATTTCCAATGCCATTTATCTTCCCAGAAGGCTGGTCCAGCAGTGAGTTACCCCCTAGGTCTGATCTCTCATCAATGAGTCCTATTAGATTTGTCTGACAAATGCAGCTAACTGTCAACTACAGGAAGACTCCAGATGCTTTGCCACAAGTGTAAGAGTCTGCAGGGCTGATTTAGATGCCCTGGATTATAGGTGGGAGATGGAAAATGGATAAAAAAGGTGAAGCTTCCAAGGAAATAAAAGGAAACCACTCTAATTTCCACAAAATAATAAAATATTTCATTTGTATAGCATTTCACACAATACTTTTCCCAATTTCAATGAAATGATGAAAAAGTTTTCCTTTTTGGTTTGTTTGTTTTTCTAATTGGAAAAAAATCTTGATCATTTTCCTGCATAATATTGGATTAATATTTGGAAATACAATTACCCCTTTCACACCATTGGGTGGATAGGGTTATGGTGCCCCCACAAACTAGAAAATCTGTGTAAAATTTTTTGGCACTCCCTTTGTACCAGGGAAGTCTGATTTTTTTTTTCTTTTTCTTTTGTGGGATATTTACAGTACCTTATTGTAAAATTTCAGTCACGTATTTGGTCATAGGCTCTGTGTAGTCTGCTAGCCTTTCATGTCATCTGGAGATTCTACAAAACTCCCCCAAATTCCCATTTAATTTCTTATGCTGACCCAAGATATATTGAAACTGTGATGGGAAAATGCATGATGTGAAAGGGATAACTATATCTTGAAATCTGGCACTTTTATATCAGTTACCTCTAAGTTTAGTTTAGGTATTATTAACAATGATTTCTTGAGTGCTTTTTATGGATTGCATGTCCCCATCCAGGGAAGGCAGCACACAAAATAAGAGCATTGGATCAGAAGACCTCTAAATACCTTCTAGTCCTTGCTCACTCAGTCTCCTTGAAAGAGCCCTCAGCTTTTTCTGTAAGTACTCAATATACCAAAAGCATTAACTACAGGAAAGGTATTACTTGTACAATAATATTGCAAAAAGTGTCTGACCTCAAGAAGATGGAGAATGAAGGGTGAAAAAAAATTATGGGGGGGGTTTCAATGACCTTTGGGTATCTGTATAATCTAGGCCAGAGTTGGGGAACCTGTGACCCCGAGTCCACATCCGGCCCTCAAGATCCTTAAGCGCAGCCTTTTGACTGCATTGGATTTGGTCAAAAGGCCACACTTAAGGATCTAGAAGGCCCAATGTGGCTTCAAGGGCACATGTTTCCCCACCCCTGAATCAAGACCCTTTATTCTACTGTGAGGCATAGGGAGGTTGGGGAGTGAATGGCCCCCGGTGATCCACCTGGACATACATAGTACCCATCATTCACATCAATAGTGAAGAATAATTTCCCTTTCTATGACCTATTTCCTTCATTTGTCCTTGGATCCCTGATTTGCTATAGTTTTCCTCCCAAATTCAGGACCATGAGGCTTGGCTCCTATTTCAGTATTTCCCTCTTTAACCAGGTGATTCCTTCTGAAGGTGACCCAGTTGCAGCAAGCTTCCATGTTGGACTCCATCCAGCCCTAAATGCGGCTCAGTATCCCTTCCTGGTGCCAGTCCCTTCCCCTTTGGGACTGCACCAATGGAGCCGCCTATACTGTCCTCCCTCTGGTTCAAGGATGACCAGGAGATGCAATAATCAGAATATTCTGAAGGGAGTGTCTCCAGTCACAGATATCTTGTTCTTTGAGTGTTCAACGACTAGATGCACTTCCAGAGAACAAGCCTGCAGTAACTGGAATGTTCTGAGACCATGCAAGCCCAAATGTCTTATCCTCTGAGTATTCTCAGAGTGTGTGTCCAGACATAAGTATCTTTTCCTCTGAGTGTTCTGAGACAAGATGTGTTTCCACAGAGAGCAAGGCTGTAGTTACCAGAATGTTCTCAGAGACAGTGTCTCTTACCACAAATATCTTGTCCTCTGCATACAATTTAGAAGGGCTGACATTTTTTCTTCCTCCCTAGCCCTAGGAGGTAAGAGGTCCACAGGGGATATACATTTCATATATATTTCGAATGCATCAATGAGTTGTGCTCACTTCAACCCCTCCTTTATGTACTCCTAAAAATATACACGCAGGACCCTTAGGGATAGGTTCAGGGGTGAGAGTTGGGAAGGGGAAAAGATGAGCAGAAAGCAGACCTGGACCCGCTGCCCTCAGTTCCATCTCCTTATCCCAGCGAACTGAGCACTCATGCCCTTCCTCCTCCCTCTTTAATTTTTCTGATCTTATATTAGGTGTAGAGAACATTATAACCAAAGTAGAATCATAACCTTACTTTTTGGATTGAATACAATATTAAGACCTATTACTCTTAAAGATTAACAGAACACTTTATGTGCACTATTTCGTTTATATAAAGAATTCAGAACAACACTGTGAGGTAGATACTGTTATACTCTCTGTACATGTAAGGAAACTGAGACTTCTAGAAGAAAAATGAGTTACCCAGGGTCACACATTTACTAAATGTCAGAAGTAGCCTTCAAACCCAGGGCTTATTGACTCTAAGATCCTATTCAATAGAATATACTTTTCTGATTTAGCTCATCTCATGTTCATTAATTTACATAACCACATTTTGGAGAAATGCAAAGGACTGTGAGTTTTTAAATTGGCTATTTTCCATAGATTCCTGGATATGAAAATGACTGGGAGAATCTAAATGAACAGCAGGGTTCTTAGAGTATACAGTTATCTGCACTGGCTGCATGAGTCTGAGCAAATGGCTCCTTCATTCAAAGAACCCCTATTAGGTAATATATGAAACAAATGCTGCACTCAAGATAATGTTCTTAAGTCTTTCATAGGTAAAAAAAAAAGTTTTAATATCATGAATTACAGGAGGGGGCAAAAAGATGGAGTCAATATTACCAAGCAGAGACTTTTTTTTGACCCCTAGGCCAATACTATCTCTGCATTCATCTCATCAAAAACAATAGCCACATTCTCTGAAGCCCTGAAAGTTTATTATAAGTGCTCTGTAGACTTTGTCCAAGCTTCACGACTATCCTTGTGTACAAGTCTGACTATCCCTCATTATATATGAGGCAGTACAACCTCGGAGAGGTAAAGGGAATCCCCATGGACCCATGACTAGCAACTGGGATAGATACCATTGGAATGCAGATCCCTATTGATTTCAAATCCCAGGGAGGTTGTATTCCAAAGGGATTTCTTCAGCAATGTGGTATAGTGAACGTGAACATGGCCATGCATTTGTACACACACTCACTCATACCAAACTCAAATATGGGTGATAGTTGTGTCAATTACCAGCTATGTGATCTTGGACAAGTTACCTGCATTCCTACATCCTAGCACAGAGCCTTGATTATCATGAACAATGCTGATCTTTGGTTGAAGTGTCTTAATCTGTAAAGTATGTGTGTAGAGTGTGTATACATGTGTACATAATAGATGTATGTATGCACATATATGTATATATACACATGTGCATATACACAAGTGTATATGTGTATGTTTCAAATTCCATAGTAGTACAATGTTATTAAGCTTGGCAAGTCACTTCAATTCCCCAGGGCTCAGTATTTCTAAAGCGAGGGATTGGGCTAGATGGCCTGTGAAGACCTTTCCTGCTCTAGCTCGCATAATAATTTGTGAAGTTAGAGATTATTGTAGAACTCCTTCCTACGCAGTTCTCTCTATGATAAAATATAAAGAACTGAACTTAACATCTGATCACTTCCACAAGCTGCTCTCGAGCTCTCTTTTCACTTACTTCGTTGCAATATTAACATATACTTTACATTCCAAGTTATACAATGATTATTACTTACTTTCCAACCAAAGTAACCTACTTGCTGCCATACAACATGCCATCACCCACCTCTGAGTCTTTGCCCTGTGCCTAGAATGCAGTTTTGCCTCACCTTAACCTCTTAGAATCCTTAGATGTCTTCAAGGCTTAACACAAGGGCCCCTGCCCTTCTTTCAAGTGACTCCTTGGGACCACACTAAATGATAGAGCCCATGCTATCCCATATTACTTTGTAAGTTTATTGTATTTTTCTGTGTAAACTTTTACCAACCTGCTTCCCCTAAAAAGAAGAAAAGCAGAATTCAGAAAGGATGTAAAATTTTGTAATAAAATGAAAGTTTCTGGATGTATTGAACTCTTGCTATCTTTCTTTGTATGCTCAGCATATGGAGAGACAGATGGATTAGACCTGTGATTTTACTAGTGTTAGGAACTCCTTGCGAGGAAACTCATTCCCCCCTCCAGCCACCACCTCCCTGCACATTCTAAGATGCCTGTGATAATGAGAAATTCAGTGACTTGCCCAGATTCACACCAACAGTCTGAATCAGAGGCAGTTTCCTGATTTGAAGGCAAGGTCTCCATCAGCTGTCCCATACTATTTCCCTAGCACATGCCAAGCACTGGATACAGAAATGGAAAATGATTTTTTAATAAGTCAGTGATTTAAAATGGCTTTATTATTTAGTATGCTAACACTGAGGCTATGGGTATAAAATGAAGACAGTATGTGCTCTCCAAGTGTTTACAATCAATTTGGTTAAGATAACATATATAAACATGTGAATGAAGACCAAAGTAACCAATGTGGTGAGTGGAATCCTAGGTCACCTGAGACTGATAATCCTCTTTCCAAGTAAGACATTCTTGATTGGATTATTGTTCCAAAAACAAGAGCTGGAAAATGTTTGTCTTTAAATATGGGGAGAAGATGGTTGTTCTTCATAGATTGAACTAGAGTTGAGAAACATTTAACAATCAGAGATCTGAGTCATAGAGTTGGTGCTGGGTTTTCTATTTAGTGGGAGACAATGGAGTGTAGCAGATGACCACGAAGATGTCCTGAGAGTCATTAATGAATGCTTGTTATCTAGTGAACACTAGGACCTGAGTTCAAATTCAGCCTCAAACACTTACTAGTTACGTGACCCTGGGCAAGTCCTTTAACTCTGTTTGCCTCAGTTCCTCCTCTGTGAAATGAGCTGGAGAAGGAAATGGCAAACCCCTCCAGTATCTTTCCCAAGAAAACCCCCAATGGGATCTCAGAGAGCTGGACATGACAGAAATGAGTCAAAAACAATAACAACAACATAATATATGAATGGGAATTGCTACTATTGTTCACTTTTATTTTATTCTAACATTGATCTATTCTCTTCTTGTTAGCTAGACACCATATTCTTACTTAGAGTGACCAAAATTACAGAACCCTGACAAGCACATAATAGGCATGCAATAAAAAGACAAATATGGTATCCAGCTTAAGGCTGATTAAGGAAACTCAAAAATCCCTTTGCCATTCTGTAGTTGAGTAGGGAGATGAGGAGACAGAGAGTAAGTATTTTTATCCCTAGAGATTTATTTTTCTGTTTCATCTATAAGATATTGATGATTTCATCTGGTTTGGCTTTCCTTCTCTCAACAAACCAGTGCATATTTCAGTTCGATATTCTCTTGTAGTCAAAGAGTGAAAGGAAATGATTCACTGACTTATTCAAAACAGCTTCTCTATGAGCTTTAGAGACAAACACAAAGGAATGAATGTTGTTTGTGTCTCCCCCTCTTTTTTAGTCCATCAGCCCTAGCTGGATAGGTGAGAGGATGCAAAGTCATTTTATGAGATATTCAAGTCGTTCTGTATTTTTAGAATATATCTGTTATCCTCCGGTGGTACAAGAAGGCCACCACACGCATCCATGTTTTCATGAGTTCTCTGGTTTCATAACCCCCACACAACATGGCTTTCATCCTTTTTCAAGGACACTTACCCGGTCTGTCTTCCCTTCTGTTTGAACGCTGGTGTGACTGCGGACATCATGATCTTCTTCCAGATCTGAAATATCTTCCAACTCTTCAGGAGTCTAGAAGGAGAACATACCATGATTTAGAAATTAATCTCTTCCATGAAGCATGACTTCTAAAGGATTTCCAAACCCCAAAGACTGAAAAGAAGAGTAAAGGTGGAAATCAGAGTGAGGGGGAGAGCATATATTCAGTTAACCAATTGTGATTCATGGAATTGATGACAAATTTCAGAAGAAATTATAACCAATTGTTAAAACCAGTATCATAAAATTTTAAATTGTTTGTATAAAACTTTTTTTTCTCAGTATGAATAATATTTTAATGCCAACCAGACCAAAGATAGACCAATGAATTGACATTCACTCCCTTGATCATTATGGTTATATCTTTGACTGATGCACTTTACAAATGATAGTCTTTGAGATTTGCCACAGCTGAATAACTCATCCAATATGAGGCCAACCTGGCAATGAACCTATTGTCTAACAGCTAGGTGGGTCCTCAGAGAGCACATGCTCAGTCTGTCTCTATATCTCTCCTTCCAGAAAGAGGGAAGGGAAATCTAGTCGGGGCTTATTTTCAGAGGACTGGGAATGGCCACTTCACCTTGATGAGGCATCAGAAATGAAAGGCACAAAGAGGAAAAGAAGAAATGGGGCTCTATGTATGTAGCATACAGAGCAAGTTCAAAACGAAGAAAAATCAGCAAAATGGGTTTTAAGAGCACGTAGCTAAAGAGTAGTCAGCTTTGGTGGTAAAATACTTGCTGGGCAAGTCAAAGAAAATCAGAGAATGAAGTGAAAAGAGCTTTGGATTTGGAGACAGAGGACCTGGGTTCAATTCTGCCTCAACAACCTATGGTCTGCTCTTCAGTGTCCCTATAGGATGAGTGGGTTTATCTATATGCTCTTCTCTGTCCTTTCTGGCTCTGGGTCCACAATCCTAAGCTTTATTCAAGATCTTCCATTAGTCCAACTCAGGTCCCCATTTTACATACCTACTTTCCCTAAAAAATTAGTTCTAGAACATGGCTTTTCTAAATTCTAAGAATTTGCTCAATTCAAGGGCAAAAATCACAGACTATCAGGGCTGCAAGGAACCTTAGTAATCATTGACATCAATCCAAACTGTAGCAGAAATGTCCTGTATGACATACTTGTCAAATGATTGTTCATTCTCTACTTCAAAGATTCCCTTCCTATCTCCCTATCTCCCACGATGGTCCATTTCACTTGGGGTAACTCTAATAGATAGGGTGGTTTACCTTACATTTAACTTAAATTTGTCTCTGCACTTCCATACTTATTCACAGATATTATGCATCTAACCAATTAGAGTACACCTAGTGTATCTTCCCCATGAATCCAAAGGATATAACAACTTTGTAACAACTCAATAGTCAAAAGTTGTCCATTTGTGCATTCTTCTAACAGTGATTCAAAAAATGTTTATTAAGCACATGTTGTTGTTCAGTCACATCTAAGTCTTTGTGACACTGTGGCCATACTGTCTATGGGGTTTTGTTGGCAGGGATATTAGAATGTTTTGCAATTCCTTCTCTGCTGAATTAAAGGAAGCAGAGGTTAAGTGACTTGCCCAGGGTCACATAGTGTGTAAGTGCCTGAGGTCAAATTTGAACTCAGCTCTTTCTAACTACAGATTCAATGTTCTATCCACTGAGCCATCTAGTTTCCCTTTATTAAACACATATTATAGACACCGCGGTGGGCAGAGGCCCAGACAAGGCCTGATCAACGTGGCAGCAAGTTGACCCACCAACCACAAGGGCCACTGCCAAGCCTATCACCACAGGGCTGGGACTGGACAGAGCAAGGTAACAATCAAATGCAGGGCCACTGTCAGGGACAGCAGCTACTCCTGGGACTAATAATCCAGAGGCCAGAAATTTAAAAAGCCCCAATCTGGACCTCCAGGGACCAGAATGGCAGAGCTAATCCCTGGCTGCTCTAATCCTCCCCCCTTCCCCCAACCCACCTTGTAAACAGAGTAATTATTGCCCCAGGGCAAAACCTTAAACAGTAAAGTCTTGGGAACCCTAGAGGAAGGGCATGGCTAGGGCTCTGCCTCAAAATGGGTAGAAAGCAGACTGCAAAGAGAGACTCTGGAGTCCTAAAATTGTGAGAGCGAGGAACCAAATTCAGAGGGAGACAGTGTTGACTCCACACCCACAGCTGAAGTCTCAACAAGGAACTGGTCTCAAGTAAAGAAAGCATTCTTTGATGAGGTCAAAAGAATCTTTGAAAAAATTTGAGAGATAGAAGGTAAAATGAATAATTCTTTTAAAATAAAAAATACAAAATTAGAAAAACATTACAATGAAGAAAACAGCTCCTTAAAAATAAAAATGTGTGATATGAAAAAGGAGCTCAAAACTCACCAAGGAAAATAATTTGCTAAAAACTGGAATCAACCAAATTGAAAAATAACTGACCTGGTGTTATGGGAATGTAAATTTTTAAGATTTTCTCTGTCCCTAGGTTAAGTGCACCTAGAGCCTGTGGTGAGAGGATTGTTTTTCAGGAAAGCCCACACCTTGGTGCTTTGTGATTGGGCAGTGGGTCAAGAAGGTTGTCACATTTTCTGAGCCAGGAGAAGGCTATATAATCTCTGATATGAGACTTTGCTTTGGGGCTCACTTTGAGAAGTGTTGTGTGACTTGACCAGACGAGACTCTGGGCAGGCATTGAGAGCCCCCCACCTTTGAAAACCCAGATGTTGATGCTTCCCTCTCTGGTAACTGTGATTTGGTATGGATGCAATGATTGGACAGTTTGGAAGCCTGTCTGCTTGATATGTTTTTTCTGTTTTCTTGTAACTTCTGTCCGTATACTCTGAAGATTGGGGTGCTGACTTTTTCCCCTGAACTAGGTAAACGATATACATTTGATTGATTAAAATAAGCTTGTTAACCCATTTTGATTTGCTTTCCTTTAGCAAAACAGATCTAAGAACCTGTGTTGGCAGGCACCCTGGGATGCTGGGGTGCTTGCTGCTACACCTGGAAAACAGATCAAGGAGAGATAATGTGAGAATAATAGGCCTAACGGAAAATAATGATGAAAAAATAAGCCTGGACAACATCTTCCAAGAGCTCATCAAGGAAAACTGCCCTGAGTCACTAGACCCAGAGGGTAAAATAGAAATTAAGAGAATCTACCACCTCCTAAAAGAGATCCCAAATTGAAAAGTCTTCAAAATGTTGTGGCCAAACTCCAGAACTACCAGGTAAAAGAGAAAATACTTTAAGTGGCCAGAAAGAAACAATTCAAATATCACAGAATCACAGTGAGGATTGCACAGTATGTGGCAGCCTCTACACTGAAAGATCAGAGGAAGTGGAATACCATTTTTTTGCAAAGCAAAAGAGCTTAGGTTACAACAAAGGATCACCTACCCAGTGAAACTGAACCTATTCTTTCAGGCAAAGAGATGGTCATTCAATGATATAACATATTTCCAGACCTTCCTGATGAAAAAGACAGAGCTCAATGGAAAATTCAACCTCCACTTACTAGACACAAGAGAGATATAGAAAGGTAAACAAGGAAAACACACACACACACACACACACACAGACCCTGCTATTCGATAAGAGCAAACTGTTTATATACAAGTATAGGGTATGGGTATAAATTACACAAAATGATGATTAAAAACCTTATTAAGGCCTACAAAGGGACTGCAATGGAAGAAAAAAGAATGAAGTGGAAAAAGGGTAAATTATGCCACACAAGGAGGCATAAAAACAATATAGCAGAAGGAAAGAAGGCAGGTTGATGGGTATTATATGAGCTTTTCACTCACTGGTTCTGGTGCAAGGAGGGAATAACACGACCAGTTAAGCATAGGACTATATCAAGAAGAGACACAAGAGGAAAAGAGGGGAGCGAGAGTAGCTTTGCATGAGATCTGTGCCTGTCACTCTTGGTTTGAAGAAGAAACAACATACTATATTAATTATAAAAATATCCTACAGGCAACAGGAGGGGCGAAGGGCTAAGAAAGGTGGGGGGTGGTTAGAAGGGAGGGAATAAATAAGGGGATATGGGAGGAAAAGAGAGGGGGGCTGATAAGAAGCAAATACTGAGGGAGTCAGTGGTTAAAAGGAAAACTCTTAAGGAGGGTAAGGGAGAAGGTAAGAAAAATAAAAGTGTGAATAGGATGGAGGAAAAGAGACAGACAATAATCATAACTGTGAATGTGAATGAGATGAACTCTGCTATAAAACAGAGGTGGATGACAGAATGGATTAAAACCATAATCCTACAATATGCTGTTTACAAGAAACACATCTGAAACAGAAGGATACATACAGGGTAAAGGTAAAAGGCTGGAGCAAAATATATCATGACTCAGATAGAGTAAAAAAAAATCAGGGGTAGCAATCCTTATCTCAGATAAAACAAAAGCAAAAATTGATGTAAGTAAAAGAGATAAGGAAGGAAACAATATTCTGTTAACAGGCACCATCGAGAATGAAGTGATATCATTACTTAACATAAATGCACCAAGTGGTATATCCTCCAAATTCCTACAAGAGAAAGTAAGGGAATTAGAGGAAGAAATAGATAGCAAAACTATACTAGTGGGGGACCTTAATCTCCCCCTCTCTAACTTGATAAATCCAAACTCAAAATAAACAAGAAAGAAGATAAGGAGGTTAATAGAATTTTAGAGAGGGTAGGTATGAAAGATATCTGGATAAAAATGAATGGGAATAAAAAGGAATATGCCTTTTTTCTCAGTGGTACATGGCACATACACAAAAACTGACCATGTACTAGGACATAAAAACCTCACAATTCTATGCAGAGAGGCAGAAATATTAAATGCATCATTCTCAGATCATGATGCAATAAAAATCATATGCAATAAAGGGCCATGGAAAGACAGACTAAAACTAATTGGAAATTAAATGATTTAATCCTAAAGAATGAGTGGGTCAAACAAGAAATCATAGTAACAATCAGTAACTTCATTCAAGAGAATGACAATAGGGGCAGCCAGGTGATGCAGTGAATAGAGCACCAACCCTGGAGTCAGGAGGAACTGGGTTCAAATCCAGTCTCAGACACTTAACACAAAAACTAGCCATGTGACCTTGGGCAAGTCACTTAACCCCAATTACCCTCCAAAAAGCAAAAGAGAGAGAGAGAGAGAGAGAGAGAGAGAGAGAGAATAACAATAATGAGACAACCTAAAAACAAAATTTTGTGGGATGCAGCAAAGGCAGTTCTTAGGGGAAGTTTTATATTCCTGAGTGCATACATGAATAAACTGAGGAAAAGGGAGGTCCATAAATTGGTCATACAACTGAAAAACCTAGAAAAATAAGAAATTGAAAATCCCCAATTAAATACTAAATTATAAATAATGAAAACTAAAGGATAGATTAATAAAATTGAAATTAAGAAAACTATTGAATTAATAAAAATAAGAGCTGCTTTATGAAAAAAAAACAATAAAATTGATTAGACGTCTAGTCAATATGGTAAAAAAAAAAAAGAAAGAAGAAAACCAAATTATGAGTATCAAAAATGAAAAGGGTGAATGTACTTCTAATGAAGAAGAAATTAAAAGAATAATTAGGAATTATTTTACCAAATTATATGCACATAGATTTAACAATCTTAGGTAAATGGATGAATATTTACAAAAAATATTAGCTGTCCAGATTAACTGAAAATGAAGTAAATTCCTTAAAATGAAGTAAATTCCTTAAATAACCTCATCTTAGAAAAAGAAAGTGAAGAAGCAATCAGTGAACTCCCTAGGAAAAAATGTCCAGGGCCAGATGGATTTACTAATGAATTCTATCAAACATTTAAAGGACAACTTATTCCAATACTCTACAAATTATTCAGGAAAAATTAGTGAAGAAGGAGTCCTACCAAATTCTCTTTATGACACAGACATGGTATTGATACCTAAATCAGGAAGGGATAAAACAGAAAAAGAAAATTATAGACCAATTTCCCTCATGAATAGAGATGCAAAAATTTTAAATAAAATATTAACAAAAAGACTACAGCAACTGATCACAAGAATAATACACTTTGATCAGGTAGGATTTATTCCAGGAATGCAAGGATGGTTTAATATTAGGAAAACCATCAGTATAATTGATCATATCAACAATATAATTAGCAGAAACCACATGATTATCTCAATAGATGCAGAAAAGCCTTTTGATCAAATGCTACATCCATTCCTATTAAAAACACTAGAAAGTATATGAATAGATGGACCCTTCCTAAAAATAATAAGTAGCATCTATTTGAAGCTGTCAGTAAGTCTCATATGTAATGGGGATAAGCTAGAAGAATTTCCAGTAAGATCGGGGATGAAACAAGGGTGTCCATTATCACCCCCCTTATTCAATCTGGTACTAGAAATAGCAGTGGCAATTATAGAAGAAAAAGAAATCAAAGGAATCAAATTAGGCAAAGAAGAGACCAAGTTATCAGTCTTTGCAGATGATATGATGATATACTTAGAGAATCCTAAAGAATCAAGTAAAAAAAACTGTTATAGAAAATAAATAAATTTGGCAAATTTGCAGGATATAAAATAAACCCACTAAATCTTCAGCATTCCTGTATATTTCTAATGAAATCCAACAGCAAGAGATAGAAAGAGAAATTCCATTTAAAGTTACTGTAGACATTATAAAATACATGGGAATTGAAAACAATCTGAAAACAAATGCAGGACTGATATGAACCCAACCACAAAACACTTTTCACACAAATAAAGTCAGATCTAACTAATTGGAAAATGACCAATTGCTCATGGTTGGGTCGAGCTAATATAATACAAATGACAATTTTACCTAAATTAAATTACACATTTAGTGCCATACCAATCAATTTACCAAAATATTACTTTATAGAACTAGAAAAAATTTTTTAACAAAATTCATTTGGAAGAACAAAAGGTCCAGAATATCAAGGGAATTAATGAAAAAAAAATTCTAGGGAAGGTGGCCTAGCTATACCAGATTTTAACTTGTATTAAAAAGCAGCAGTCATCAAAACTAGTTGGTACTGGCTGAGGAATAGAGCAGTGGATCAATGGAATTGATTGCATACATGAGACTCAGCAGTCAATGAGTATAATATTCTACTCTTTGATGAAACCAGAGACCCCAGTTTTGGGGGTCAGTTTTTGCTGGCAATACTTTAATATAGTATGGCAGAAACTTGTCATAGGACATTATCTAACATTGTATATCAAAATTATGTCTAAATGGGTTCATGATCTAGGTATAAAGTATGATACTCTAAGCAATGTGGAAAAGCAAGGAATAATTTACTTATCAGATTTATCAAGAGGGGAAGATTTCATGACCAAACAAGAATTAGAGAGCATTATAAAATGCAAAATGGATAATTTTGATTACATGAAACTGAAAAACTTCTGTACAAAAAAAGCCAATGTAACCAAGATTAAGAAGCAAGTGGCAAATTGCAAAGAATTTTTAAAACCAATGTCTCTGATAATGGTCTCATTTCTAAAATATACAGAGAATTGAGTCAAATTTATAAGAATATAAGTCATTCCCCAATTGATAAATGGTCCAAGGATATGAACAGGCAGTTCTCAGAGGAATAAATTAAATATATCTATAAGCATATTAAAATGCTCTAAATCACTATTGATTAGAAAATGCAAATCAAAACCACTCTGAGGTATCACATCTCACCGGTCAGATTGGATAAGGTGACAAAAAAGGAAAATGATAAATGCTGGAGAGAATGTCGAAAAATTGAAACACTAATACGTTGCTGGTGGAGTTGTGAATGAATCCAACCATTCTGGTGAGCAATCTGGAACTATGCCCAAAGGGCTATAAGTAATTTCATATCCTTTGACCCAGAAATACCACTTCTAGTGTTGTATCTGAAAGAGTTCATAGAAGAGTGAGGAAGACCCATATACACAAAAATATTTATAGCATCTCTTTTTGTGGGGACAAAGAACTGGAAATTTAGGGGATGTCCATCAATTGGGGAATGGTTAAACAAGTTATAGCATATGAATGTAATGGAATACTATTGCACCATAAGAAACGAAGAGCAGATGGACTTCATATCTACCTGGAGAGGCTTATATGAACTGATGCTGAGTGAGAAGAGCAGAACCAGGAAAAATTTGTACACAATTACAGATACAATGTATTTGTACGACCAACCTTTACAGAACGTACTCTTCTCAGAAATGCAGGGCTATAAGTAAACTCCAAAAGACTCATGATGGAGAGAGATGTTTACATTCAGAGAAAGAACCAGAAAGAACAGTGTTTGAATACAGATTGAAGCAAATTACCTGTTCTTTCTTTTCCTTGTTTGGTTTGGTTTCCTCTTTCCCATTGTTCATTCCGTCTCATATAATCCTTCTTTATAACCTGACCAATATCTAGTGTGAAAGTATCTGCAGATCCAATACCTGATTGTAGGCTGCTATGGAGGGTAGGGGGTTGTAAAGGGGAGGGAGGGGGAGAAAATTTGAAACTCAAAGAACTGGTGAATTGAATCTTGTAAACTCAAAGTAAACAAATAAATTAATAAAGACCACACACACACACACACACACGCACGCACACACACACAAACTACATATTGTGAGCCTGATACTTTACTAAATGCTTTGCATGCAAAGAAAGTCAGAAATATAAATAATAATAACAATTTAATTAAAAATTGTCTCCACACTGAAGGAGCCTGTACGTTAATGAAGGAGACAATATTATTTTTTTTAAAGTAAGATACATATAAAGTTGCTAAAATTATAGTAGAAGGCATTAGCATCTGTGGGGACATACTTCACATCATAATACTTTGCTACTAAGCTCTGAAATACTCTTCCAATAAAATAATGAATAATGGGGACCTATGTGAAATGACCAAAGACGCTTCCAATGTCCTTAGGTATTTTATCTCTTATACAGACAAGTAAAATGTATGATAGTTGGTATGGGTTTTATTCATTAAACTACTCCAGCTTCCTGGGCAGGGGCAGCCCTTTATACCCAGCTCTCCGCTTATTTTTGTCACTATCTTAAGCCTTTCCCCCCGGTGACCAACCTAGGGAAGCTAAGTTGCAATCATTACCAAAATAACAAACCAATTTCCAACCCACTAATGTCATATCATATCGTCTCATCTCATGGATCTTTAAACAGTGTTCCCCTTGTACTTAGACTGACTCTCCTGCTGTGGTGGGATCTTTTACATTTATTGAAGCTGACTCTTATCTGATATTAATTTCCCCATTCCTCTGAGACCTCAAGCATGCTAAAGAATTTTTATCTCTCCTCTGATCTCTCTGTAGTACTTCTTTGCAGAAACTGTCAGCTGATAGGATCACAGTGCAATTTACTTTCTCTTCATAGGAATTAATGGGATAAGTTCTCTACTTTGGAGTCTCAACCCAATTGGATATTTCATTATTCGTTACTATGTGGTTTCTCCCTGCAGCATTTTTGAGACGTCACCTTTCCAATTTTCCTCCCCAATACATCATCAGTCTCTGTACCATCTGAATAATTTAGGTCGAACAAATTTGCTTTCTCTCATTCTGTCAATTTTACCAGGGAAGGTTATCAAGTTATTCTACTGTGATCTGTTTCTTATAAACCTTAGCTATTTATCACTCCCCCCCACCCATTCACTGCATATGACTCACTATTCTAATATTTTCTTCAAGTCAAAAGTGGGAGTTTTTCAGCAGAGACCAAATGCACACTTAGCACAATTAATTCTCTTGGTGGTGAAAAGCTTAGAAAATAAGGATTTAGTGGAGGAAACCCAGCAGAGTGCATAGACAAACTGGCCTTGGAGCTAGAGAAGACCTGTGTTCAAGTCTTACCTTTGAAATGCTCTAGATGTGTGACCTCATAAATCATCATCTCTCAGAGTTCTGGACAATTCTTACTATAAAACCACATTACAAATCTGGAAAGGAATTCAGTGGCCATCTAGTCCAAGTCTGTCATATTTACAGATAAGGCAGATGAGACCCATGGAGTATTTGGCAACTGATTGGTATGGAGGTGAGGAGAGAAGAACAATTGTGAGTCTGGGTAATTTTAGGGGAATGGTAGTGTCCTTGATAGTAGCAGGGAAATTAGGAAGAGGGGAGACTTTGGTGGAAAGATAATGAGTTCAGTTTTAGGCGTGTTGAGATTAAGATTTCTACAAGTTAACCAGTTTGTGATGTCCAATTGCCAATTGGAAATGGAGAACCGAGGCAGGAGACTTTAGAGTCTGGAAATCTAAGAACCATGTGCCCAAGAAAAATAATGGAATCTACTGGGGCTTTTGAGATCATCAAGCAAAATTATGTAGAGCGAGAAGCAATATTACCTCCTTTGGGACATTAGTACATGAATATTACCTCTTTCAGGACATTAATACACCATGTAAGCAACATTTCTTAAAAAGTCCCTTTGCTCCCTATATGGGGTTAGGACCTACAATTTAAGAAGCACTGAAGGGGTCACAAGTAGAAAAAGTTGAAGAGAGCCTTTAAAAGTATCATGGAGCTCAAAAGTGGTATCAGAAATTAGGCACCTGGCATCCAAGAAACTCCATTTGCTCACAGGGATTGTTCCAGGCATCTTTCTCATATCTCCAGTGCCTTGCTAGCACAGTGTATGACTGATGGCATATATTTAATACATATTGTTGAATTACTGACTGGCAAATGGGGACATTAACCATCCCATTGAGTAGTCCAGAGGGATATTATGAGGAAATTGCTGTGAAAAGCCAAAGTGGTCATTTTGTTTCTCTTCTACATGTCTTGAAAGCACTTTACGTTATTGGGTATATGCTGAGTATACACATATCTTTGGACAAGTAGTTTGCTCTAGAACCACTGAATCAATCAACATTTATTAAGTGCCTATAAGGTCCCAGGCACCGGGGTTGGGTAAAAGGACAATGTTAGTTTCTTAAGAGTAGAAAATATTTCACTTTTGTCTCTCTATTGCTAAGATCTAGCATCATAATAATAACCAAAATTATCAATAACATGCTATAGGAAGGGGACTTAGAAAAGAACTAGATGAGCAAACTTCTCAGCCAGACCACTGAGCATCCTTCTTTACCATTTAGAATGTTTAAGTGTTTCCTGATTTGCTGAGGTTAAGTGACTTGCTCAGAATCACACAGTCCATGTACATTGGGCAAGGAATGAATCCGAACTTTTCTGGATATGAGAACAACTCTGTCCCTGTACATCATATCGCACTGTTTTTCACCACCACAACAACAATGATGACAATGAGTACCAGTTATGCAATGCTTTGCTTTGCAAAGTGTTTTATACATATTACCTCATTTTATTCTCACACCTGCCATCTGAGTTAGGTGCTATTACGGTCCTCATTTTATAGTAGCTAAAGGTGCTATGAATGGAGTGCTGGGCTTGGAGTAAATAGGACACGAGTTCAACTCCAGCCTCAGATGCTTACCAGTTGTGTGACCCTGGACAAGTCAGTTAACTTTTGCCTGCCTCAGTTTCCTTAAATATAAGATGGGGATGATAATAGCAGCCACCCCTCTGGGTTGTTGTGAGGATCAAACGAGATGATATTTGTAAGAATGCTTAACACAAAGCCTAATGCATAAGATACATATTCGTTCCTTTATTCCTCTTTTATGAAGGAGAAAATCAAAACAATATCTGATACACAGAAGATGATTAACAGGGATTTGTTGGATTGGACTGTCTCTAATCATATAGAATGATAAAGAAATAACACCCCCCTTCTTTACTTCTATTGAAAAGATTGACAAAAACAAATTCCCAAACTTTAAAATGTAGTTTTTGGTACTTTACCACAACTCAGGCTGCAAAAACACAACCATTTATTAAAAATGCAGTATCACAAGAAACTGGCAGTAAACACACACACACACGCACACACACACACACCTGAAGCTAAAGGGCTGTGCTGGGGACTGGGAATGGCAATATATTTGTGTTGCTTGTCTTCAAAGGAGCTCAAGGCTCTTTGCAGACATTATCGCCTTTCTCATTTCTCCTATCCGGGTGAAATAGAAAAGGAAGGGATTATCAGAAGAAACATTCCCTGGCGGTGACTTAGACATGTCTGAAGGTGAAAAGCCAAAGGAAAGCTTTGGCACGGCCTGCTGATTACCAGCGAAGCTAAAAACGGGGAGTCCCACACGTGATCCTTTTTGCTCCAAGTGCAGGTACAAACTCGGCTAAATCCTGTAAATTCAGTGAAATGCACCACTGAGCTAGGATCAAAGCAGTCAAGCAAGGGATGGCTAGAAACCCAAGGAACTGGTGGTGACAGATGATACAGAAAGCGTTCTTGAGAAAGAGATGCACAGAACTTTCCAGCTCTGTGATTTAGATGGAGAATTTTTTTGTGACCGTGGCAGGTCAGTAATCCAGGCCAGCTGAGAAGAGAACCAACAGAATGATGCTAAATCAAGACAAATTGATTTAGTAAACACACATTTTCTAAAGGTGGGAGGAAGTTCTGGGATGTTCACTAAAAGTTCAATTTTGGAACAAGGGTATGTAGAGAGGGAAGTCTAAAGAAAATGTTTCCTAGTCAGGATATGTGTTCTCTTAATACCAATCTTTGGCTGGCATCCTGAGAATAAAGGAATAGTCAACATTAAGTAAGGACCAAGCAAAAAAGTTAAAATGAAATTGATTGAAGAATGGGTAAACACATGGCGTGTGAATGTAGGAGAATATTACTATGATGTGAGAAATGTGTGTCAATATAATGATTTTAGAGAAGCATTAGAAAGACTCATATAAGTTGATACAGAGTGAAGTCATCAGAGCCTAGAAAAGTATTGCAATGACTAGAACAATTTAAGGGAAAGAAACAATCGCAAAACAATGGAAAGTGAATATTGTACAAATAACAAGAATAAACAAATATGCCCTCAAAAACAGAAGAAGATGCTTCCATGTATTTCTTCACTGAGAAAGGAAGTCCACAGCTGGGGTACACTGCACATATTTCCATGTAATTTCAATGTATGAAATGCCTTTAATTTTTTCTTTTTCTTCTTTTATAACTATTTTCTTTTAAAAGGGAGACTGTCTGGCAGAGAGTTAGGGATACTAGGAAAAATTTAGGCAATGTAAACATAAAAGATGTCAATAAAATGCTAAATTCAAATAAATAAAATAAAGAAGCTAAATGACCTCCTTTCTAGTAGGATTCATCATCAGGTGGAAAGGGACAGCGTGGAACCATGGAAAGTGATCATATTCTCCAGAAATCCTGGGTTCTACTTTCCAGCAATGCAATTTACTACATCATATGTGTGAGATTGGTCAGTATTTTAACTTCTCTGGGTCTCATTTTTGTAATTGTTTTTTTTTGGCTTGATTGTTGCTATTATTATTTCAATATGAAAAATGGGGTGGGGTTTCTTGGACATATGCTAAATTTACCTTTTCACAACTTATGCTCATTCCTCTTAGCTTGCATTCTCTGTCTCTCTCTCTCTCTGTCTCTCTGTCTCTCTCTCTCTCTGTCTCTCTCTCTCT
>NW_027186352.1:29321117-29391924 GCF_028583685.1 Petaurus breviceps papuanus
ACACACACACACACACACACACACCATATATAGGTACGCATAAGAAAACAGCTAGGTTGCACAGTGGCTAGAACTCTGGACCTGGAATCAGAAAGAACTTAATTCAAATCCAGCCTCAGACACTTCCTAGATGTGTGAACCTGTGCAAGTCACTTAACCTCTGTTCCCCTTAATCCACTTGGGAAGGAAATTACAAAGCGCTCTAATATCTTTGCCAAGAAAACCCCATGAACAATATGATGAACAAGGTCACAAACAGTCAGGCTGAATGAATGAATAACAACAAGGCATACATCTGTGCATTCACATATATGTTTATATACATTCATAATTGTACATATGTACACATGTATGTATATATGCATATAACTATACACACACATATGCAGAAATAGACAGATGTTTCATTGACTTCAAGTCCCTAAATACAATTACAATGCTTTCTCCAATAATCAAATTGATACCATACCAATCCAATTCTCTTAGTGATAAATTCATCGGTAATCAATGATTCTTGAAGAACTAGTTTTCATGTGGCCTAAATCCCTTTGCCACCCTGATTCCTGTGCTGTCAATTTTTTTTCAAGTTTATGAATATACTAATCATACACAGAGAACAAAATTCCAAAATCAAAAGTATCCTTCGTGAATGGATTGGCTAGTTATAAATTGACGTATGGCTCAGATTAGCTCTGGTAGAAAGGAAGTCTGACATATCAGATGGACAACGGGCCTTAGAACTAGGAAGGCCAAGCTTTAAGTATTGGCCTCGGCACATCCTGGTGGTGTGATTTCAGGCAAAGCATTTAGTTTCCCAGTGTTCTCAGAACGTCAAAGATTTTTGAGTGGCAGAGGAGGAACCCTGTAAGGAAGACAGGAGCCTGCCTTCCACAGAATTCTTTAGGCTGGTGAAATCACATGCCTAGTCCCAACCCCTACTATTTCATAGATTTTCTTACCAAAATATTGTTATAATATATTTTTAAATTCCCCCTGATCCCATTACTACACATTTACTTCTCATTAGGCTGAATTTGTTGTCACCTCTCACTATGATAGAAACATGATATTAACAATAAATTAATGCATTCATTTCTAAGAATTCAGAACTATGAATGGGTAAAAAGAAAATGAAAATATTGGTTTTCTGTGAATGAATAAAATTCTCTAGGGAGTAACTTAACAGTGAGCTATAGTTTGACAAAAGTAAATTATGGACTATAGAAAATGTGTTCAAACTGAATAGCAGAGAAGATGTATAATGGGCCTAGTATATGATTAACTACCTAAGCGAATGTGTCAGCCTGGGCAGCTAAGCCCTCAACCCAAACAATGCTATTGTTAAAGCAGAAAGGAGGGGAGAAGAAAGCTCTGTGTTAGGAAGGTACTGAGATTCACCCAGTCCTCTAGGAATCAGGTTTTCCAATGATTGATACTCTGTGCTAAGTTAGTATTGGCATGATTGCCAGGGATAATCATCATAATGTCTCTGGTTTCTATAACTCATCCCTGGGCTACAATGGAATAAGGGACTACTTGGTGTTTCAATACCTCCAAAGAAGGGAGAACGGGAGGAAAGGAATATTTATTAGGCACCTACTATGTGTCAGGCACTATGATAAGTGCATCATGTGTTAGACCCTGTAGTAATTGCTGGGGATGCACAATAAGGCAACACATTGCCTGCTCTCAAGGAACCTACCTTCAAATGGGGAGAGACAACATATAACTAAGGCCATCTCCCCCCCTCATTCTGCCCTCTGGCCTTTCTAGACCATGCCCCCGAAATCTCATCCTTGAAACTAACTCTAGAACTGGAATCCCAACACTGGGAGCACTCTTCATCTTTCTCTACTTTGGGTGGCTCCACTCAGAAGCTCCACACTTCAGTCTTCTCTAGCCTGTGGTTAGCCCTTCCTCTACCTTAGCCCCATAGATTACCTTGATCTCTCCCATTCATCCCCTTCCCAACTTCCTTTAGATGTCTTCTGCCATTAAAGACCCACAAGGGCAGAGACTGTCCATCTTTCTGCTTGCGTTTGGATGCTTAGTATTTAGCACAGTGCCTGGCACAGGGTTAAATGCCTAATAAACATTTGCTGATTCAACTTGAACCCCAAAATAGAGCAGCCTCTTAATAAATGTTTTTTTTTAAACTTAAGTGAGGGGGAATTCTTTTGAGCAGTGACTATCTTTTGTTTTCTCTCTATCCTCAGTTATTAACATAACATTTGACATAGAGTAGGCACTCAACAAATGTTTACTAATTGACTGACTGGTTGATTAAGGACATACATATACAGAGGCAAGTAGGCAGCACAGTGGAGACAGTACTGGTTCTAGAATCAAGGAGACCTGGGTTAAAATCTAGCCTCAGACATCACACAAACTCCGCAACTTTGGGCATGTCACTTAATCTCGGTGTCCCTCAGTTTCCTTGATTCTCAAATGGGAATACTAACACCTCCTTAAGTTATAGTCCTCAAGTGGGACAATATTTGTAAAATTACATAGCACAGTGTCTGCCACATAGGAGGCCTTATCAAAATGCCTCCCTCCCCCTCACCCCCTTAGATGAGTATGTAGATGGAAAATAATCTCAGAAATGAAGGAACTAACAATTGGGGAGATGAGAAACGTTCTGCAGAAACTGGGATATGGAGTCCTGAATGAAGGCAGGAAAACTAAAAGGAATAAAGGCTCCAGGAGAGCATTCCAGGCATGAGGAAGGGCCAGGTGAAAAGGAGAAAGATGGGAGATGGAGCGTCATATTCAAGGATCTTGAAATAGGATAGTATAGATAAATATCAGGGGGTATGGAAGGTACTAAGGTGTAAGAAGGCTGACAAAGCAGAAAGAGGTCATCAACTTCATATGCCAAACTACATAGGACTGTGTTTGATCATAAAGCTCATCATACAGGGGTGTGATGTGCTCAATACTACACTTTAGATAAACCACCTCAATACGTATGGATTAGAATGGGAAAAGACCTGAGTCAAAGTGACCAAAGAGGAGACTATTGCTGTATTCTCTGTAGAAGGATATCAGAGCCTAAACCAGGGTTATGGCTTCAAGAGTAAAGAGAAACAGACATACCAGAAATATTGTGAAAGTAGAAATGACAAAATTTGGCAAGAGATTTGATATGTGGGGTCAGTGACAATGAGGAGAAGACAGCATTGAGGGTATGGGCCTGGATCATGGCAGTGATTATGGTGCCCTCAATAATAAAATCATTTTAAAGGGAGGATTTGGGGATAAAATAATAAGTTCTATTTTGAATTTCCTAGAAACATCTGGTTTGAGATGTCCTAGGGGAACTTGATGATGTGGATTGCTTTTTTGTCCATTTTTGAGGAAGACCAACGACATCATGGACAATTTCCTGATGTTCCTGAATTGGATTTAAGTGAGATAGTTGCACCAAGTAGTCAGATGCCTCATGCTCTCTTTCAGAATCATCAAAGCCCAGTGATAAGACAAAAGTCAAGAGGATCGGTGATGACCCGGGACACAGTAGATGACCTTGGTGTTTTCTATGTGAAACTGCTGCTCAGAAGAGAGACTAGGGCTAGATACACAGATATGGGTATCATCTCCACAGATACAATAATTAAACATTTGGCAACTGATAAGATCAATAAGTGAGATAGTAGCTAAAAGAGAAAATCCTATAGCCATTTCATAATAGAACAGAGAGTCTTGAGTCCTTCTGGTGACTTTGCTTCTCACCATCATCCCACTTACAGTGGCTAACGATGTGTAGAACTCTGGAAACAGCAAAAAGGTCAGCTACCAACCTGGTGGTAAATTATTTAACCTGGAAGGGGTAAAAGCCAAGAATGAAGCCGAGGAAGAGCTTGACCTCGGCAGTATACTTTCTAGGAATGTCCACAGAGATGATGAGGTTGATACATGTATTGCCAGAGGTAGTTCAGTGTTTGGGAGCTTCAGAAGGAAAGCAGTTGAGATAAAAGGTATTAGATTACCAACAAACCAGGGCCACTGTGCTGACTTCATTGTTGTATGCCTCTGAAACCTGGACAGTATTCAAGCACCATGCCAGGAAATTGAATTGTCTTAGAAAGACTTTGAAGATCACCTGCAAGATAAGGTGCTGTATATTGAGGTCCTTTCTTGGCCTAAATTGCCCAGCATTCAAACTCTATCACACAGATCATTACTCCCTTGGGTTGGTCATGTTGTTAGAATGCCAAACATATGTTTTTCTGAGAGACCATTTTATGGAGAACTCACACGAGGAAGGCACTCACATGTGGTGAGAATGAGCAATAAAGGGACATCCTCAAGGTCTCTCTGGAGAACTTTGAAAACAAGTGTATGACATGGGAAATACTAGCACAGGATGACCCAGAATGGGATGCCTGAATCAAGGAAGGTTTGTTCTATGAGCAAAGTAGAATTGCAGTAGCTCAAAAGAAATGTGAGATGAAGAAATTAAAGGCATTTCCACCCTAAATATTCATATCGGCTGTTTGTACCTAACCTGTGGTAGAGTATTCCAATCTCATTTTGGTTTGATCAGCCACAGCAAGACACACTATACCTTTACTCCAACAAAGGGATGTCATTTTGGTACTCTTCAAAAATGAAAGACAACAATAAACCACTGAATTTACAACATCACCAAAAATGTATGAGTGCAACTAGTGAAGGTGACAGCACTGCTGGGGGTGAGATGGGAGGGATAATTAGAGAAAAGGATGTCATAAAAACTAATCAGATGCTCTAAAGATTCTTGAGAAACTGCTCAATCATGATAAAGCATAAGCACTTGGAAGTTCCCATATAGATACAAAAGGCTGATTAAACCATGATGACTGATGTATCTGAAGAAATTTGACAAGACTTTCAAACAAGTATAACTGTAATCAACTGATGATCAAGATACTTCTCATTTTTTTTCCTCTTGGAGAGGAATATTTTATGATAAATCAGAAGTGAAATGTAGAGCTGAAAAGTCAACACTTTCAAGCTTGAAAAATGAAGATTTAGAAGATGTGAAACTGCTTTAGCTACTTTTTTCATGGTGGAGGAAGAATTACAAGATGCTTTTAGCCTATCTCCATTAGGGCCGGTCTTTGCTTCCTTAATCATTCTATATAAACCCTTGCTTCTATTCCTACTGTTGTTGCTACAGCCATTGGTCTCGATGGCTTCTGAGGTCCCTGCCAGCTCTAAGGATAGGAGTCTGTGATAAACTTCTGTAATACATGTTGTGGTGTGGCTGCTTCTTATTGTGACTTCAAATCATGCTTTCATTCTACCATACAATTCTAGACTTTATTGGATGCTCCCTAGAAATTCTGTGTGTAGTGGGAAAGGAAATCCATATTTAATTTTTTTAAAGGCATGAAAAAGAGTCTTTTAGTCCCCCTATTAGTAAGAGGCTCGATGTTCTCTTGGAAAAGGTGGACTAGTTGAAGGGCAAGTCAGTTATAAGACATTCAAGACCTACAGTCCAGCTCTGGAGGAAACATGGCTAGATTTGTTGCCTGTATGTGTCCTTGAAACTGGTATGATACGTAAATTAAATGTAGACGGTGATGAAAACATTTGATTAGCTAGAGGGAGATTGCAGCCTCCATCTTCATGTCCAGTATAAACATTAGAGACAACATTAAAAAGAGACACGTGCCTGGTCTGTTCCCTGATATGACATACTCACTCTTCAGTTTAATTTTCGGCCTTAGCATTATTGTTCAGAGCTTGGAAAAGAAATTAGAAGTCACTGAGTCCAAATGACCCAGGAGGTTGAAATGATGAAGCAACTCACCAAGGTGGCAAAGGTAGCAAGTGCCAAGAAATAGTTCTCGAACCAAGATCCTTTCATTGTATTGTATACATATAAGCACATTCATGCACATGCAAATATATGTATATGCATATTTCATGTATACATATTTCTGGTTGTGTATAGACATATAGAATACATGATATATAAAATAGATGCCTGCCTATATACAAAAGGTATGTATATGTGTGTTAATCTATATTTTTAAACAGTAATTCACATTATCAAGCTGTCTACGAAAATGCATGTTTATTTGCAAATCAAGGAGCAGAATATTCAAAGAATCTGAATGATCCCAGTGCTCCTGTTAGAATGGAATATGGGAATGCTAAAGGTGAGAATGCTGAGGGAAGACACAAAAGCCCTGAAGACTGAATGAGGCTTAAGACGCTAGAATCTTTGGAGAGGAGTCACCCCATTATGATCTCTAAAAGCTAAGGGACGGATTAGATTCTCTCTCTGTGTCTCCATAGCTCCTTTGTGAGCATCAGCACAGATAAAGTCTGGAGAGTGTTTTGCAAACTTGCTCCACAGTAGTTGCCATTATTCCTGTCAGACTGAAATATAAAGTATCATCAGGCAATTAATGATGTAAAAAAGGTGGGACTCTTTGTCTTCAGGACTTCTTCTTCATTTTGGGAGCCCCTAAAAACACTGCACAGTTTTTGAAATGCTATAAGGACATTGTTCATCTCATATTTCTTGTGCTTATTGTTATTAATAATAATATTAATATTATCGTTGTTGCTGTTCTTATACTCACAAAGGTCTACTTGCTGATCCTTGCATAGAATACTCCATCCCCTGCTGTATTTCTTTGCTCAGGCTGACTCCATGGCTGGAGAGCTTATATTACAGAGTTTGACATCTTGAAATCCCTAGCTCACTCTAAGATTCATCTCAAATGCCATCTTCTACTTACAAACTTTCTTGATCTTCTCCCCATTCTTAACACTTCCCACTCCATTCCCCCAAATTACTTTCTGCATATATATATATATATATATATATATATATATATATACACATACATACATACACATTTACACACATAGATTTATGTGTGCATGTATATGTATATACACACATGCAAGTGCAAACTCTCTTAGAGTAGGGAGTATTTCCTCTTATGTCCTTATATGTTTGAATAGGGCTTACGGGAATGTTAGACACACTTGAAATGCTTATTGACCTAATTCATATAGAATTGTGATGGTGCTGTCTGTAATGAAAATATATATTGCCAACTCATATAAATTAAAAACTTCCAACTTTTCAGCATGTTTTTTTTTCCTTCACATGGTATCGTACCCTATAAACAAAGTCATATGTGTTAGAAACTATTTACAATATAGTCAATTCTATTCCTGATATCATTTCCTTTTTGAAGATGTTTGGTCCTAATCCTTCGTAACCCCTCCTGCCTCCTGTGAATGGCTTCCAACTATGAACTCACTTCGATTTTCATCTGGTGCTTCTCTGATAGTAAAACCTTAAACCTGATTTAACAGCAACATTAGGGACATAATAATAGGTGAAAAAAGAAGCCTGCTTTCAGCCTTCAGACTTTTCTGGCTTCTTTTAAGGTAATTTTTTATAACCCATTATAGAACGTGGAATATTAGCATTACATTAAAAATCAAGATCAACCCTGAACAACTGATAGCTGGCCAAGTGTGCTTAACTTGAATTCCTGGAATAATGCGGAACATGCTATTAGAGAGAAAGCATGAACCTGGTTGATGGAAGGCTAGTCTTGGATACAAGAATACCTGCTTCTTCGAGACCTCCCTTGGACACATAGCAGGAGTATAGCTTTGGCAAATTTACCCTTTCACTTGGTGCAGGAGGCAAGAAAGATTTTATCGTAGGAATGATTTGTTGTTGACCTTTATAAGAGCAGTTGCTTCATCTAATGTAACCATTATTGCAGACGTCACCAACGTAACACACACACCAGTTATATTGTCATAAGGGTCTTAGATTCATCATATAATGGAAACGGTAAAGAATATGTGAGCACACAAAGGAAGAAAGACCAAATGTAAAAGCAGATGGTGAGAGATTGTGTACACACTCACACGTGTGCATATACAGGGAGGTTCTGTGTATAAAAGTGCCATATTTGTGTTGTGTCCCCAGTGACCAGACTTCTCAGTCTAAAGTACAGTCACTCTCTTTGAGTCATTCTTCTTCTTTTTAATCATGGTCTGTTCTCTCTAATGTACCACTTAATGGGTTTGTGTCTGGAGTCTTGGTTATATGTAATGTTCTCTGCAAGCCAAAGTTTCTGGGTCAGTATTACACTCCATAATATTTCTTACTCCAGATTCTAGGATGATGGTAACTTTTCATCCTACCAGGTGAAATATTTAAAAATAACCACACTGCTCACTGCTCTGGCCTTACCAGTCTATGTTTGTCCTTCATTCTGCCCTCTCTTTTTTTTTGTTTTTGCTTTTTGGAGGGCAATTAGGGTTAAGTGACTTGTCCAAGGTCACACAGCTAGTTTTTGTGTTAAGTGTCTGAGGCCGAATTTGAACTCAGGTTCTCCTGACTCCAGGGCTGATGCCCTATTCATTGCACCACCTAGCCGCTCTTGTCCTTCTTTCTCAAAGAAGACCCTGGCATCAGAAAAGGGATGCCCTAACTTGGCACTGAATTTAATTTAAGTGAGGCAGGGCTGTGCCAAATAACCAGCCTTACTTTATCCTTTGGAGCCATCTTGGTCCAGGGGCAAAATACAGATCAGGAAGACTAGACACGCCCACCCACTCCTTTCCCGGGCAATGCAGAACTGAAGGCTTGAAGAGATGTATGCATACTCAGGTAAATAGCCATCCTACTCTCCCTTGTTGTGAAGAGATTTAGTGACAACTATTATGATGATGTCTGCAGAGCACAGTAAGCTCAAAGGGAGAAAGGTCATCTTTACACACGCATTGATGTTATTCCATGGCATGAACAAGAAAGAAAACATAAAATGAAACACTAAGGATGGAACATCAGTCGCCTGCCAACTCCGAATTCCCCTAGTGAGCCCTCTGAACAAAGAGATGGAACCCAATTATGAGGATTTCCTCTTTCTATTTACTTAATGCTGATCCATGGTGCCAGTTAGGGTTTGACAGTTCTATTTGTCTTTATGGTCTACTGTCTCCCAGGGGTCCTTAAAATAAACAAAATAACCCACCACTTAGAGGTCACTGATTGTTGGCATTGTAAAAATTTAATAGCTCATTAGGAATCATTCTGCCCTACTCTCCAAGCCACCAATTTTGTGCTTTAAACAGAAATCAGATTCACTGACTCTTCTCAACTTCCTCAGGTGAAAGTGCCAATTTAAAAAGTCTCTTGCTTATTTTCCATACTTTTTCATCAAGGCAATTTTTCAGGGTCCCCTTTCAGATTTCACAATAAGCGTCAAGACTGGTCTTCATCATGGTCAAATCATCATTTTAAAAAAATTTTAAACCTTTTTTTAATTGGGATAGATATCACAAGAACAATTTTCAGATTAAAAAAAAGGAATAGTAAACCACCATTTTTTTAAAATACTAAAGCTTGACATTGTTATTGCTACTACATATGGCTTACTCCAAAATAATTTACGTAATTCAAATTTCCTAAATGGAATATCACCAGTCAGATTTATAGCATTTGACCATTCTCTGTATTCAATCTTCAGTCTCACCCCTACTGCTGCTTAGAGTTTGTAATTTCCTTTACTTTAGGAATTACAGCAAAATATGAATTCCTTATGTTCATGCTCAGAAATTAGAAAGACTAAAGAAATATCACCCTTCTTTTGCAGTACTAAGAAGATGAATTATTATATTTCATAGTGGAAAAACTGCATATATTCATGAGGATTATGGGAAACTTCCTAATGAAGTGATAATTAGGCATTTCCCATGTGCAGTTTAATATGCAATTTCACCCATTCTCTTATTGTTGTTCACTCATTTCTAGTTGGGTCTGACTCTTTATGACCACATCTGGGATTTTTTTGGCAAAGATACTGGAGTAGTTTTTCATTTACTTCTCCATTTCCTTTTACAGATGAAGACAACTGAGGAAAACATGGGTAAGTGACTTGCCTACAGTTGTACAACTAGTAAGTGTGAGACCAGATTTGAACTCAGGAAGACTAGTCTACCCAGCACTCTCTCCAGTATGCAGTCAAACTATTTTTCGCCTCTTATTTTAAATCACAATACTCAATTATGAATGAAAATAGAATATAAATTTCTGGCATTTAGATTTTATTTCATATTTGTATTTGTTTTCCCAATGATTATTATGATTCCTAGCACATAACAAGCACTTAATGAATGGTTGTTGGCTGATTAATTGTTTAATGGATATTTTAAAGCTAATAGATCATAATTTCATAGACTGAGAGCACAAAGGGTTCTTAGAGGTCTTTTGCTACAACCCCTCATTGCACAGATGAGAAATCTGATTCCTGGAGAAGTGAAAAGCATTGCCCAAGGTAAGAGAGCCAGTAAGTATAAGCATCAGAATTCAATTTCAGGCACTTTAGTGCCAAGTCTTGTTTTCATTCCACAGTAAGTATCAGTTCTAAGATAACACAGGACTTTCAATGGGGTTTCTTCTCATTAAACTTGTGAGCTAGGAAGGATAAGAATAAATTACACTTATAATTGGGGAAACTGAGGTTTAGAAATATTCAGTGACTTCTACAAGCTCACACAGCTACTTTATGTAGGACTCCTGGAATCAATCAATCAGGAAGAATTTCTTGAGTACTTACTCTGGGCCATCAAGGTGGCACAGAGGATCCAACACCAGACATGGAGTCAAGAAAGCCTGTGATCTAATCCTGCCCCAGTCAATTACTAGTTATATGACCTGGAACAAGTTATTTATTACCTCTTTACCTCAGTTTCCTCATTTGTGAAATTGGGATGATAACAGCAACTTTTCCCATAGCTCAGAGGGATACAGGTCATCATTAGACACACAATGATATTATTTCATGGAATGAACAAGAAACAAAATGGAAAATGTGGAATACTAAAGATGAAGCATCAGTTACCTGTCAACTCCAAGTTCCCCTAAGGAGCCCTCTGAGAAAAGAGATGGAACCCAAAGATGAGGATTGCCTTTTTCTGTTTATTAAACACTGATCCGCCATACTCTTAGTGTTGTTGTGAGGATCAAAGGAGATGGTAATCATAAAATGCTTAGCGCAGTGCCTGGAGTAAACGCTATAGAAATGCGAGGTATCGTACCTATCCTTATGGCTGTGTGCCAGATACTGAACTGCGTGGTAAAGATGTGAAGTTAAAAAAATACTAATAACTAGAGAAGGAGACATATATTAAACATAAATATATACATATATATCCAGATTTATGTATATATATATATATCATTGATATTTATACCATAAAGTTAATAGATGTATGCTTATATATATACATATACAAAACCACACATACATATATACATACATGCATACCCACACATATACATGTACATTTACATAGTAGTTGAGAGGAACAAGAAAAGCTTCATGCAGACAATGTTTCCTAAGGTTCATCTTAAAGGACGAGAAGTATGCAAGGAGGTAGAGATAAGAATGGAGTACATTTAAATAATGCAGTAAGGCCAATGCAAAGTCAACATACCAGAAGATATCACTCTGTGAGAAACAAATTTTGACTACAGGAAGGGGATTAAAGTCGATTTTCTTCCCATGTAATCAATCCACTATTCAACAAATTATATTGACTTTCTACCATCTCCAGGATCAAATGCAGAAACCTCTTTTTGGAGTTCAAAACCCTTTCTAATCTAGTAGTCCCCTACCTTGCCAGCCTTCTTGGACATTGCTTCCCCCCATGTATGCTGTGTTCCAGTGACACTGTCTTCTTTTATGGTACTTACGAAAGACAATCAACCTCACAACTCGACATTTCATTAGCTGTTTCCTAGATCTGGAACTCTCTCCTTCCTGTACTCCACTTCCTGGCTTCCTTCAAGTCTTAGGTAAAATACCATCTTCAAAAAATCTTTTCTAATTACCTTTATTGTTAAACACTAGCACATTCCCTCTGAGATTATCTCCAATTCACACATACACACACATCTAATATCACATTGGGATTTACAGATAACTTTGTTAACAAGATCTGAGTCCTCCTAAAAGCCTTATTCATGTAAGTAATGCTCTCATTATTATTTCCAGGTTAGAAATGAGGAAATTTCCATGTAGGAAATGAGACTCAAAATATAGATGTTATTAAGTGAAGATATTTAGAAAGAGACTAGTATATTTAAATGTTAAAAACAATAAGAAAAGGAGGAAAATAAGGATTCATTTTTTGCATAAAATTTAAAATACCAAGGCAGTTTAAGGGTAGTGAAAAGTTTAGCCAAATTGCTAATTTTATAGATTCCTATGTCTACTCTGAGGTGAGGGGTGATGAAATGCAGATTAATACAGACAATCTTATCATCTGCTATTTTTTTTCTGGAATGGAAATATATAATTTCAAGTATTTTGTACTGGAAATTTATCATGAGCTGATTTGAGACAATTCCACTCATAAAACGCAGTAGATAACTGGTATTTTAATGAGAGCAAATTAAACAAATATGATTCATTTAGCATAAATTCACTTTAATGAAAATGAGTCATTAATATATGAAGCTTATAAAGCATGTTGTATTAGTTGTCTCAGAAACCTGTGTAAGTTGTTTTGGAGTTGTCAAAGGAGAGAGATTCTCACATTTAATGGAAAACCAGATGTGCATATTACTCAGAAATATACCACAATATAAATGGGAATGGGGTATCAAAGACAAAGTAGAAATCAACTTGTTTCAGAGCTGACAAGGAGAATATTAATTGTGCAGCAATAAGAAAACAGTCTTTAAATTCAAAGGAATGGGACTTTAATTTGGACTCTGCCACTTAAATACAGTTATTACCTTTGTGATGTTAGGCAAGCTGTTTAATCTTTATTGTTTTAAGTTTCCTCATCTGTAAAATGAAGGAATTAGATTAGGTGACCTATAGGTTCCCTGCCAGATCTAAATTTGTCATCTTAAAAACATAAGATAAAGTGATATTTTCAAAAATGAAAGTTTGTGGCCACAGAACAAAATTTTCACCACATTAACAGTGAAAAACCATACTTACACTTCAATGATATAAATCATAAGATGAAAAACTATATGTCACCTAGTCAGAACACATAATTTCTCTTCAACTCAGTTACGAAAAACAAAAATGATATGTCCACTATCACTGAATCAACACTTGGTAAAGCCAGTATCATCTACTTTTACTTTTTCTCTTTGGAGGGGGGGAGGCAAGGCAATTGAGGTTAAGTGACTTGCCCAAGATAACACAGCTGGTAAGTGTGTCAAGTATCTGAGACCTGATTTGAACTGCAAAACCTAACTGCCCACTCATTTTTCTTAAGAAACTAAAAATTCAACAGATAAATCTTGACTGTACTTATAATAGCTATTGTCACTTTTTTAAAGTCAATAAAGCACATTTCATTAAGAGGGTTTGTACGGTTTGGGTGTTTTGTTTTTTTTTGGGGGGGTGGGTTTTTATTTTTGTAGGTTTTTTTTTGTTTTAGTGAAGATTAATTATATGACTTCTTTTTGGTTCATTACTTGTTAAATTTTCTATCTAAATATTTCAACAAGAATTATTCAGATAATATGATCAGAGGGGAAATGCAACTGATTTCCATGATAAAAATTTTATTATGATGCCTGTTTCTCCATGGGTTCTGGGAAATCTGTAAATTTAACTCTACAAGGAAAGTCAAGAAGGAAAAAAGGCATTGACTCTGGAATTAGAAAACAAGTTCAAATCTAGTTTTTACAGTACCCAATGGCCTTGGGAAAGATGATTAACATCTCTAAGAATCACTTTGCTCATTTGTAATATGACGTGTTCAGAATAAATCGTCTTAATAGGTTGATATCTTTATTTCAGTTCCTAATTTTACTTTACACCCTTTAAACAGAGCTATCTCAAAGATGGAAGAAATCCTAAGGACATCTAATCCAACCAGTATATGATGAAGACTTTTTCTACCCTTCCCCAAAAAGTATCCATACAACTTTAGATCCAACCTCTAGAGTGAAAAGAAAGGCTCCCAGCCCCTGCCCCCCGCTTAAGGCAGCCCATTTCATTTTAGATAACTAAGTATTAGGCAGTTATTTCTGTATCAAGTTTAAAGTAACCTCTCTATTCACCTGGTATCCCTCTTTCCAAATTTTATACTTTGAGGTTGAGCCAAACAATCCTATTCCCTCTTCCATGAGATAACCCTTCAAAACCTAAGGGCAGCTATCATGTCATATCTTCACACCAAACTCATCACAGTCTCCAATTTAAATTAATTTTCATTTTCTTCAACTGATCATCTTATGATGTGATCTGGAGGCCCTTCACCACTATGGTTGCCCTGCTTTTGAAGCTTTCAAAAGGATTTTCAATGTCTTTCTACAAATGTAACACAGCTAAATGTGACACTCTTTGGGATTTGAACAAAGCAGAACACAATGGCTCCATTGCCTCCTTAGTCCAGACCCCTTTGCCTCTCTTAACACAGACTAAAAATGCCAAAAAAAAATTGTTGATGCATACTGACATCACAATCCATTAAGATACCACCACCCCCATTGATATCTTGTTATGTCTTCTGATTTCTTATGGAGTTGACTTTGTTGAACTCATATATTACTACTGATTGATTCACGTAGGAGTGAGGCATTCAGATCTATGATATCTTTAGAAGAGGGGATTCCTAGACATGAAATTCATTGTTCCAAAGCAGACAAACATCTGGTTAGCAGGATTAATCATAAAGAGTTGCCTAAGACAATGAGAAGTCAATGACTTTTCCAAGATCACATAGATTGCATCACTCAGCAGCTGGATAGAACCCAGGTTTTTTGAGTCAGAGACTACATTACTTTGATTAAATATTCTCACATTTCAAGATAATTTTTAATTATGACTGTCATCTCTAGCATGTTACCTATCCATCTAAGCTCTATTTCATCTTTACAAGCAGATAATGTCAATAAGAAAAAAAATATTAAACAAAAGTTGGCCATCATTCTGCTCTGATTAAGAAGCTTTCTAGTTTCCTTATTGCCTCTCAGCTTAAGAAGCTCTTTTGTCTCCTTTTTGCCTCTCTGCTTAAGAAGCTCTCTTATCTCCTTATTACCTCCAGGACAAAATATAGACTCCTTTGTAAGACATTTATAGCCCTCCATGATGTGGCTGTTATGCACCTTTCCAACGTTATATTACATGGTATTTCCTTTTGCATATTCTACATTACAACCAAACTGGTTTGCATAATAGTCCTCATACATGACCATTCATATTATATCTTCATTTTTTTTTCTATTTTGTTTTCTTTTTAGGCTCATTCATTTTTCAAAAATGTCCCCTGCTTTTTTGAATTCTCAGCTTCCTTTAAAGTTTATTTTGAGAGTTATCCACTTTGTAAGGCCTTTATTCATCTCTTCCTCTCCCTTGACAGCTTCTAGTATCTCCTGTCCACACCCCTGAACATTTTCTTCAATTAATGTGGTTTATATTTGGTATTTACTCTTATAGTAGTCCTTCAGAGATACTTTTGTAAATTTCATCTGTATAATGGGGCTGAGTCCCCAGAGCAGGTGATGATTAACAATTTCCTCAGGGTTCTAGAGGTAAATCTGAAGAACTGAATCCTTTGTCCTGTTCCTTTCAAGCCTTCCAATTAACATTAGTTAAACGGACCTAAATTAGTTTTTAGAAAATTGGTATTTGTTAAGGTAGTAAAGAAGAACAGATGATACAAAACATCATTACAAAAGTCAGAGCACACTCTCCCCATAAATACAAATAGGTTAATGAGAAAAGTGGACTCAAATTTGAATACAAAGGTAAGGAACCATGTATGGTCAAAGGTTGAGTTCACAATTTCTCATTATTCGAAGTCTTCCTTTCTTCCTTCCTTCCTTCCTTCATTCCTTCCTTCCAATACCCTTGAAATATTTTTTTGGCTCATTAGGAACATACTCCTTGATGCTGTTAATTCTATATGTAACTATGTTTCTCTATTTCTTTCCATCTTTTGTCCATGTTTATCCTAAATGTATCATTATTATGTTTCTCTATACCTGATTTTAGATGTATTTTCTCCTATTGGATCAGTCTTTCCAGTCATATGATCATTGTGTGCTGAGGAAAGCAGGATAGAAAAAAGAAAAAAAATAAGGTCTCTCTTCTGCCCACCAGTTATTCTCTGAATTGAAGTTCTTGCACTATACCATAGGCCGAGTGCTTTGTACAAAGAATTGTTGCTCTTTTATGCATAGTCCCAAAGGTAGATCTGAATGTTTTAGGCAATTACAAGATGTTTCCAGTGTGGCATCATCTGACTTCATCTAGGAGCTTGAAGTTCTACAGTGATGTCAATTTGATTGTGACAAGATAATAGAAATCTTCCTAATATTTAATTTACTCTCTTGATAGATTTAATTGATTCCCTGATCCTATGAAGGTATCTTTGCCTTCTGTGACATTAATTAGGGTTCCAATAGTTTTCCCTGACAGAATGAAACTTCCTTGAGGCCAGAGACTTTTATGTTTTTATATTACTATCACCTAGGTATTACTCAGAGCTTGGTAACTAGTAAATACCCATGCATGTATATCTCTCTGTACATAGGGAGGTACATACATAAGTATTAATTAATTGGTTATCTATATTTTACTTGAAACACTCTAGTAAGTGGAAGTCCTATTCAATATTCTCAGTGCAGACTATCATAATTTAGGATTGCTCCGTATGTTAGAAAATCCACATCCCCCCCTCCAGCCTTCAACCATTTTATTGACTCTAAAAAGATTTATCTTTGAATTCTACCCATATATACTTCTTCTCACCCTCTTCAATTAAGAAGAAAAAATCTAACTCTGTTCCCCACAGTCTTTCAAATTCCATCCCTAAAGAGATATCCCATAATCTATAGAAAATGTCTTCTGGAATCCAATGCCCAATGGCATGCACATATTAAGCACCTGCTGTGTGCTGGGTTGTATGCTAGGCTCTGCGAAAAGAATAACAAAAAGAAATTGAAGTAATCACTGCCTTCAATGAGGTCAGTTTCCATAGGAAGAGACAACATTCTAACAAAAAATTCCTCTTGGGGGCTGCCAGGTAGAGCAGTGAGTAAGAACACTGACACCAGAGTCAGGATGAATCCGAGCTCAGACAGCACCCACCCAGAAACACCTGGCCGTGTAACCTTGAGTAAGTTACTTAACCTCAATTGCTTTAAAAAAATCCTCTTAATTTTAAAACCCTGCACAACACAGCCCCAAAATACATTCTTAGTTCCATTGGACATTATACTCCTCAATCTAGCCCAAATTACCTCTCTTCTTCACTCATAATATCCCATGTACCATCACTATGCCTTTAGACTTGCCATTATCCATTCCTGGAATGTTTGTCATTCTTATTTCCACCTCAAAGTTTCCCCATCTTTCTTTCAGATGGAGCTCCTGCCTGAATCCTTTCTTGATCCCAGTAATTCCTAATGTCCTCCTTTCTAAACTATGCCTGTATATAACTGCTTTGTATTCATTCAGTTTGTGTTTATGCAATACATATTCCACATAAATGTATATGTATGTGAATACATAGATATATGGAAATATATTCACATATATTATTTGTACCTCTAATCTCCTCTATTATACTTTAAACTTTCTGTGAGAAGGGATTGCTCCCTTCTTTGTACTTGTATCAATAATACTTAGCATAGATGTTGGTTCACAGTAGGTGCTTAATAAATACCTGCTGATTAATTAAAATAAAATATGCAGGCATTTTCTGGGGACAGCTGCTGAGTTAGTCTCTTAGCATTGTGAATTGATTGCACCTTTGAGCAAAACCTTCAAATTTTATATAATGTTGTCCTAAATCTGGTATTTCATCCATCTGTGGAACTCCTGGCAAAGAAAATGCTTCCATTGGGGCTTATTGCCACTTCTCGGTAACTCCATATATGGGTAACTTTACATTTGCATATCTGTGAAGGTGAGTGATGTTAGATATTTGTATTTGCCACTCTTTAATTAGACTTCTCATATAATATCCTTAAATAATTATCTGGAATACTGATAAGGTAAATTACTTACATGGGATCACACAATCGGTATGAGCCAGAAGTAAGACCAGGTCTTGCTAACTTAGAGGGTACTTGTCTATCCACTGCACTGTGAATGTTTCTTGCTATATACATAACAGTGTATATTATTATTGTTGGCTCTAATTTAGAATTATACTCTTAATAATATAATTGAATAATATAATATAATTTAAATTATAATATTAATTACATATTAATAATATAAGTTAAAAAATACGTGTAGAAAATCATTTACCATCTTGAAGTAACAATTTAAATTTATTAACTTGTTTTCTTGGTTGTGGCATTACATGAAGGGTATCTAAATGGACACAATCAGTTCAGCTTTTTGTTCCCCTCCAATTGTCCTGTTGGTATAATGGCAGCGATGTTTTGGAACTCCATTATGTCTTCAGTCGTATCACCCTCCTCAGGCCAGTTTTTTTCATGTAGGAGGGTCTCTAAAAGTTATGGACGCCATTTCTGCAAAGAGCTGGGAGGCAATGGGATTTTTTTTAAAGCACATCTGGGAAAAGATGTATTTTTAAATCAGACCAGATTCAGTAAACACTTGGGTCTCGTTCCCATGGTGACCCAGGAAAATCATTCTTTGGTGAAAGATAGAGCTTTAAGGAGGTTTTACAGACTTGTATTTTATTGAATTGAACCTGGCATAGATGGCACATCGCTAATATTGACCTTCAATAAATTGGATGTAAAAGGAATATCTAAAATAAAGAGAAGCAAAACAACAACATATATGCACACGTATACATACATAAACACACAGAGGTATATGCACACAAATACATACATTTGCATGTATATGTGGGTAGGCATGTATGTATATGTATTCATTAGCTTTCTGGCAATCTGAAAAATAGAAATTTATAAAAGAGATAGAACTAACTATATCTCAGTGGATGAAAGTACTCTAAGGAGACAATATGGAGAGGGGGTGGAGCCAAGATGTCAGAGTAAAACCAGGAACTTGCTTGTCCTCACGCCTCAACCACCTCCAATAACTCTACACAAATTTTAGAGCTACAGAACCCACAAAGTGACAAAGAGGAACAAATCTTTCACTGAAGGCAGCCTGGCAGGGTGACAGAAAGGGTCTATTGTACTGGGCTGGGAGTGGAATGCAATCCCACGTGGCCTGCACCAGCAGAGACCAGTGTCACAGACAGGCTGGAATAAACCTCAAGGGACTGAATCACTGGCAACTGTGGAAGTTTTAAGACTTCTCAATCCACAAACACCAAAGAGAAAGTAAAAGGTCAGTGAGGAAACTCTTTTAGATCTAGGTGAGAGAAAAAGGTCCAGCTCCTGTCCCTGGGGCAGTGGAGGTGGTGGTGGTTACAAAGGTGGCAGCAGCAGTAGCAGGGAGAGCAGTGACCACAGTGGAAGCTTCTGGGGCTTCAAGCCCACAGAGAGTGGGGGGACGAAGCAACTGACCATAGGGTAATTACATGAATCTCTTTGCTGGCTCTGAGGCAGAAGTCTCTTGCTGTGCCCTGCTTGGATCTGGGTTGCAGTCTTGGGTGGCAGTCCTGAGGTGAGGAGGAGCACTGGTGTGGCAGAGCTTATTGAGGCAGTGGACAGGGCGTCTTCCTCACAGTTCTGAGGCAGGTGCCTAGAAGGGGCCCTGACAACAGTTGCACAAAACCCCAGAAATTTGAGACACAGACTATCCACTTTGGAAGCAGAATTCTACCATGGCAAACAGCTCAAAAGTCAAGTAATTTTCTGGCAAGATGAGCAAACAGAGGAAGAACTATCACACTATAGAATCATTCTTTGGTGACAAAGAAAATCAAAATATAGAACCAGAAGAAGATAACAAAGTCAAAACATGTGCATCAAAAGCCTCCAAGAAAAATATGAATTGGTCACAGGCCTTGAAGGAATTCAAGAAGGATTTTAAAAATCAACTAAGAGAAGTAGAAGAATAATTGGAAAGAGAAATGAGAATGATGCAAGAAAATCATGAAAAGAGAAGCAACAGCTTGCTAAAGGAGATCCAAAAAATACTGAAGAAAATAACACCTTAAAGAAAGAGACAATATGGATCCAACAGAGAGGAAGGTTAAAGAATATGAATGCAGCAAAAGGAACACAAAACTTGGAGTGAGACTACTTTGATGAGTCACTATTCTGTTCCTTTTTAACGGTATGATGTTAGGCAAATCATTTCAAGAAATTTAACTCAATTTTCTCCTCTGTAGAGTGGTTAGGTCAGATGCCTATGAGGTACCTTTAAATTCCAAATCTATAATTCTATGATTTTAATGAAGAAGCCCTTTCTGAGTAGGAGAATGGTCATGATAATAGGGCTTAATTGAATACATCAATTAAATCACCCCACTAAATTTAAAGTAGATTCTTTAATGAGGTAAGAGTATGTCTCAATCAGACTTTAGACTAAGGATGAAAGGTCCTTAATTAAATGGAGATACAATTCATAGGAGGCATGTCCTGATTGTCTGAAGAAAATTGTTCATGATTTAAGAGTTGTTTATAAAATATCAAGCCCATGTTGGCCTGAGAGATGTGAACAAGAGGAGAGGAGAGAATGTTCCAGCTGAACTGTGAATAAATAATGGGAGAGGAAGAAGCCCTAGGATTTTTATTCCTATCTCCATATTCTGCTACCCCACTTGGCTGAAGGAGCATTTCATGAAAATCTGAGGTTTAGTGTATTTCCCATCTTTTCATCAGCATCCTAGCTGAATCTCTGGGAATAGTAAATAGCAGTATCTTTTTCAGGATCCATAGGCATGCCAGATAGAGATCTATAGCTCTACAAAGAGAAAGCTACACTATACCCAAAGGAAACATCTAAAGTAGTCTATCAAACATACTATGAAGCGTCAAGAGTTACTCCCTTCCCATTTGTGCTCTCCAAACTTGTTCCTAGTTTCCTTTGGACTCTTGTGTCCTGGTAAGAGTGCATCAGAGACTTTAAAAGTTGGAATGGTTCCACAAATTGTACCAAATAGATCACATTATTAATATTCCCCACCTTTCTAAAAACTAATTGAGGATGGGTGACTAATTCATATCAAGTGACCCATAAGAGAGCACACTTATGGGAGGCTTCGGTAGGAATTCATGAGAAGGACAACCTCTAAACCCTCTGTGCTAACCCTCAGGCTGAAAAGGGTTCTAGTGACTGAGTTCTAGGGATCTGTCTCCTCAGTATGAGAAAGCTGGGATTGCTATTCCAGAGCCTGTGTTGCTGTCAGATATAAGCTCCTGAATGTCAAAGAATACTATCTTTTTGTCTTTCTATCCTCAGATTCTAGCACGGCTTCTGACATAAAGTAGGCAATTAGTAAGTGCTTATAACTGGTTGAATGATTCTCTTCAAATGCCCTTCTACATAAGAGTCTATATAAAGATATATTTACTTAAGAAAGCTGATAGTATCAGGGAAATATATTTCTTCCAAAGAGTTTTATAAATACTTCATCTAACCTGGTCTTTAAAATGTTTCCCTGATCTAATACCCGGATAAATCTTACATTTTAAGAAAAATGCTGACTATGACTTGAATAAATGCAAAGCATTTCATCATAATACTATCAGTAATCAATATTCAGACTAATGGCACAAGCATGGTTTAAAAAAAGTCATTTGAATGAATTGGTGGAAATAAGAAAAGAAACTTTTCATATGGCTAATGAGAATGTCAATAAACCATATATACACACCATTTACTTACAAGTTATTGAAAGGTATTTCTATCATGGGACAGATCCATATTTCACAAATACTGGGCATCTTAAGTCAGATATGTCCTCTGTCTTCCCCATATGTTCCCCAAAAAGACTGGTCAATTTGAGCCTCCATGCTGCATTTCAGAACCACAGTACAGGGGAGGAAAGAAAGTAAAGGAGAAGTGGTTCATCCATTAAAATTGAGCAACACAGCAGGACTGCTTGCTACCCCACCCCCAAAAGAGGGGCTATCCCTGATGGGATCAATTAATACAGTACAAGATGACAAGTCAGAGGACTTAGATTTAAATATACTCTTTATTATGCAATATTTATATGAGCTTGGAAAAGCCATGTTTTAGATTTCACTCCCTTACTTATAAAACGAGAGCACTGAGCTAGATAGAGTCTAGCTAAAGTCCTTTCTAGTTCTAAATGTATTTCACTACCTTTATATTTCTAGCTTTTCTAGCTAGATAAAAGTTTAAGTGAAACCTAGCCCATGGTAGCTGAGCATGACTGATTCTCCTAGGTCACCACCACATTCTCGCACCAAGTTCCTGATTGCCTTTTGATTGATGGCACATCATAAGTCATTCCTTGATCATTAATGTCACCAGAAATGATAATAAAATTGTCTATTACATAGGTTTATGGGAACACATAGTCTGAGTGTTGCATAATTATGAATTATGAGACTACAATTCTGTAGAAGGGTTTAAGTGGACCTGTAAATCAGGGCTTTAGAAAATTCCAATAAAGCCAAGCATGGAAAGCATCCCACAGCCATGTCTGTGCCTAGTTAATGTAAAAAAGACACATTATTTCAGTGCAATTTATACATAAAGAGACCTCTTTTGGAAGAAATGGGTGAGGGTCACACATCCTTACCCATCTTTGCACATTCTCACATATCCTCACACATCCTTACACATCTTCACTGGACAATATCCTTTGAATCTGGACAGAAATATTAATCCTTCTAGGCTTAAATCCATCTAATCAATCACCAAGTGTTTTTAAGTACCAACTAAGTACTAGCCTCTGAAACCATATTCTGTCACACTCATAGTCTCACTCGGAATGGGAACCCCATAAGGTTCCATAAATCTTGTATTGTGCAATTGTCTATAACATGTAATTACCTGTAGAGATGTCTGATGCACTTTGGAAGATGATCAATCATGAAGCATAGAAGAAAAAGACTTAATAAAGCATCTATTAATGTAAAGATGTTTCTAAAGAAGATAAATTGGGAAAGATAAAAATAAAAAGTAAAAATGTTAATCACCTTACTTGCTGGACTAAAAGACCATGAGACATAGGGTGCTTTGTGACCTCCAGGTGCTGTAAACAATTCACAAAGACCATAAGTTGGAGAGAAGGTGTCAACTTGAATAAGTAGATGAAGTTTCTTCACCTGGAAGTGGCCTAAACCGATGAAATCATAGGTCTAGTTTCTAGTACCAAATAGACTATGAAAATTCCCATTTTCTCCTCATGACGAGAGGCAGAGGCTGATACCACATGACCTGAATCTCACAACTTAGAAAACTTTTATTCAGCATCTGCTCAGCGTTGGGGATACAGATAAAAGACAAGTGGGTTCTGTCAGGTGCTCTCGTTATTTGCTCTCGAAGACAGTCAGGTAGGGTCGAATAAGCTCTGACTCTGGAGTCCGAAAACGCAAGTTCAAATACCAACTCATCCGGTTACCTGTCTGCATGCCTTTCAAAAAGTCTCCTGATTTGTCAAGAGAAGGAAATTGAATAAAAGGGCATCTGAGGTAACTTCTTACTACAGATTTGGGGAACAATCAAATTATCCTTTAGGAGATGTTTGAGGAAGAAATAAGAACAAATAACTTAGGGAAAATAAAAAAGAAAGAATAGCATTGATTGTTAAGAACAGTATTAAGATCAGCAGAATTCAAAACATGGAAACTGTGGTGGGGACTAAAAAGGAAGGTATTATTCTTCAAGGCAGATGAAGTAATGATAATTTATGATGAAGAGACGGCATAACCATGTAATTCTTACATTACATAATTTTTTCCTACTAAGAACAATAAAAATTGAAGAGGATCCAAGATAAAAATGGTTAACAAAAGACTGGCATATAAGTTAGATATTAAGAGAGCACATAATTACCTTCAGTAAATTCAAGTTACCAGACCCAGATAGACGTCACAATATGCTGAAAAAAGTGATAGATTGAGTTATTGTTGGTTACTGAAACTATTTGGAGAACGTGATCATTATGTAGTTCAATCCCCTCAATTGATAAATGAGAAAAATGAGACCCAGGGAGGTAGAACAGTGTAGGAAACAACATTTATTAAGCACCTACTAAGAGTCAGCTTCTAAACTAAGAGCTTTACAAATATCACTACAACTCATCTTTATAACAACTCTTTTCATTATTATTCCCACTTCAGAGTTGAGGAAAATGAAGTAGGCATAAACTCAGTGACTTTCCAAGGGTTACACAGGTAGTAATTCTGGAGTTGAATATCAATTCAGATTTTCTGAACCCAGGCCCAGCACTCCATCTGCTGTACTACCAAGCTGCAAAAGAGGCAAAGGGACATACCTCAGGTCACAAAGAGAATAAGAATCCAACATGGGACAGTCGGGAATCAAATCTGGACCTTCTAATTACAAATTCAGCAACTTTTCTATTGTCCTAGGGGCAGTAACTAATATTTATCCCAACACCCAGACTCACAACCTTACCATCATTCTCTATTCTTCCCTTGCATTCACTCCACAAATATAATATGTTTTCAAAAGATGTCATATCTAACTTCACCATATCTCTCATATATGGTCCTCTCACTCTACAGACATAACCATCCATTCACCATGGACAGATCTTCATCATGTTTTACCCAGGCTATTATAGTTGAGCACTTCTTTGTGTCTCGTTATTCAAACAATTCTGAAGCCAATTATCAATATACTTAATTGGTTTACATTCCTTCATCTGATCCACAAGAAAATAAAGTCAGTTTGACATGATCTATTTTTGAAAAAGTTATATTTGCTTTTATTAATCACCAGCCTCTTTTCCAAATGCACAAAATTCCTTTAAGAACATATCATACCAAGAGTCAAAATCAGTCATAGGCAGATGGTTTAAACAATCTACTCTCTACTTGTTTTTTGAAATGATAAATGATTTGTCTATTGTCACATCCATGGTAGGTCTTTTATTCTCCAAATAGTTTCAGTAACCAACAATAACTCACTTTTTTCAGCATATTGTGACGTCTATCTGGGTCTGGTAACTTGAATTTACTGAAGGTAATTATGTGCTCTCTTAATATCTAACTTATCTTATATGCCAGTCTTTTGTTAACCATTTTTATCTTGGATCCTCTTCAATTTTTATTGTTCTTAGTAGGAAAAAATTATGTAATGTAAGAATTACATGGTTATGCCGTCTCTTCATCATAAATTATCATTACTTCATCTGCCTTGAAGAATAATACCTTCCTTTTTAGTCCCCACCACAGTTTCCATGTTTTGAATTCTGCTGATCTTAATACTGTTCTTAACAATCAATGCTATTCTTTCTTTTTTATTTTCCCTAAGTTATTTGTTCTTATTTCTTCCTCAATATATGCTCCTATAAAAATTGAAGTTGGTCTATGAAATCACAGCACATACATGCACAGCGTTCAATTGAGAATGGTCATCCTCATCAGAATTTAGTTTCTGAGATAGTCTCATAACTTGGGTTAATTTCCTTTGTTGATTGTCAGTCAATGATATCATATATATCTTTACTATGAACTCTGAAATATTCTCTCATCACTATCACCCCAAATAAGGGCTATATTTTTCACAATTTCCATCTTTTTTACATTATAAACTAATGAAATATTCATTTCCTTCCAAATTTTCCTTCTCATTTTCACTTAGACAACCAAGTTCCTCCCTAATTCAAAAAATTAGATCCAGATTACCTATTCCCCTTGTGATTTCCTCCATGTGGTGAACATATATCATCATTAAACATAGTCTCTATATTTCAGTTGCTCGGCTCTTAGTACTGTGTTACATGTACAAATAGCAGGGAAATTATTTTCTTAATCTTCATCCCATGTCCTAATAGGTCAAGTTCACTTTCTCCACTATACTCTGTCTTCATATGAATTTTGTGATATGTTAACCTCATGGTTAGGTGGCCAGTTTGCTGTTCTGACACTAATAATACATCTATTTCTCCTTTTTTGATCCCTTCCCTAAGTTTTTCACTTGATTTATTGCCTCAATTTTATGATTTTCTTCACATGATTATGCATTTTCTACATATCAGTCTGTTCTTTTTTAATTAAATTTATTCTACTATAACCAAAGACACCATTGACCAAAATTTTCTAATTTTTTGAGGTTGAATTCATCTCTTTATTTTAAAAATTGCAGTTCATTTTCTTTGTTACATCTATCCTGCATGTTTACACAAAGGTGTTTAAGACATTTAATTTCATTACTGCCATTCTTTCTTTGTGACCACAGGTCTTCTCTACTAATAGTCTGTTTCCTATGTTGTACCTGATGGTTTTCATGGCAAATACATTTTCATAATATTCCAATCAATCCATACATTTTTATTTTAAATTACTATAAATCAGATAGTTAAGTCTAATGTATGTACAAGGCAAGTTAATTTAAACCAAGGTTCATTTTATGTACTTTATCTTTAGCAATATCTCTTATTCCTGTGTCTTACGTTGATCTAGATATCCAAATGTTTTCACTTTAAAAAGCAATTCACTCCCCTTACCCAGTAAATTGGCAAACACAACAAAAGATTGGAATCAACAACTCTGAAGGGTTATAGGAACATATTCAAATGAATAAATTGTTGGTAGATCTGTGAATCAGCAAGACCATTTTGGAAATCAGTATGTTATACTGAAAATTAAGTGGCTAAAATGCCCCTACTGAACTCAGCGATTCCATTGCTAGTCATATGACTCAAGGAGGTTATTGACAAAACTAAGTTCCCATAAACACCAACATATTTTAGAATCACTTTTTGTAGTATTTAAGAACTGGAAATGATAATATTCCATTAACTTGGTAATGGTTAAAATGATAAATATGATGAAAATAGAGAATTATCACTTACAGTAACTGATGAAGAGAATGGTAAGCAAAACCACAATGATTAAAACAATGTAAATAAAAAGAACCACCACAAAATAAATTTTAAAAATTGATGTTTCAGAATTACAAAAATATGAATGGCCCTGATAAAGAGATATGGGGCCTTTTGTCAGTAGAGTTGGGAAACTAACAGTTGTGGAATATTGAACATATTTTCATAATTTGTCACTATATTGATTGATTTTGAAGATGTTTTTTTCTTCTTCCTCTTTTCTTTTTTTATTTTATTAAAATATTCTTTGTTATATCAGATTACACTATGGGAGGATGGAAATTGGTGAGATGGGGAAAATTTAGGTCATAAAAAAACAAATCCTATCAATAGAATTATTTTTAACAAAAGAAAATAAGATATAAAAAAGAAAAAAGCAATTCATTTCTTCAATTAACCTTTGTTTATGAAGCCTTTACCTTTGATAAGCAAGTGATAAAAATGTCACTGTGCCCTTAAGGTCTCCTAGACTCCTTAGTCACAACTAGTTTTCTCTAGGTTTCTGTCTTGCAGAATAATTTGAAACCACATGCATCAGCAGAAGTGGTCATTAGGTTTGACAAGTCTCTGGAGGCTCTACATTCATCAAAACCCTGATATACAGACTATGAAAGTGGAATCCTTTCTACTTGCCCATATCACATCAACCTATATGAGTGCTTTTCCATAATTCTCCTGCAGGAAGACTTTTCCCCCCTTCCAAATGTTTAGGCATGAAAGTTGTTCAGAGCATGGAGGCTCAGAATTGCATACAAGGAGAGACAGGGCAGGATCTTTTTAATTATTATTTTATTGCAGTGTCCTTGACCCTCTGCTTATAATGTGAATGCAAGACTCACATGAAATAAAAAAATCATTTTTTAAAATGTAATGTACAACACACATATGCATACATACATATATGTGCCACAAATATATACATATATTATATTTTCTTGTTTAAAATAAAGAAAAAAACTTCTAGATTGTTTGATTTAAAGTCAGGAAGTTCTGACTTCAAATCTTGCCTCAAAGTCTTGCTAACTGTTTGTCTTTGGGAAAGTCACTTACACTCTCTCACCCTGACTATCTTTCATGTCTGAGATGAAGATAATAATAGAGCATAATGGCACCTACTTCACAAGAATTTTTGTAAGGATCCAGTGAAATAATAGACATGGAACACTTCACAAAACTTAAATTGATATATGAGTGTTAACTATTATTATTATCAATTATTCACAAAAACTCCTTAAAATAATATTATACTAGGGCTGCTATATAGTCATGAATTGTGGAAGACATTGATTTTAGAAAATTAAAAACTGCAAGTTACCCAAATATCAGAGGAAATTCATATGATACAGATAAGTAGGAAACACCATTTTGTCAATATTTTGCATGAAAAGAAGTTTAAAAACATCACCAAGGACATATATGGCAAGGAGAGGAGGGCAATAATTTAGTTAGAGTTAGGGTTAATTGACAGCCAGCCTCAACGGAACATTTGGTATGCTAGAAATGGTAGAGAAACTCAAAGACAGACTTCCAGGTGTTTGGTGGATCATCCCTGAATTTCATGGAGTACCGTAGACTAGAATCTTCCAGAAAGTTTGAGCATAGATGGACTGTGTCCTAGACTGGAGGAATCTGTATCCGAAATTATGAGACCCTCGACAAATTCCAGTAGATCTAATTACGATCCCTCTCTAACTTCCTCCAGGCTACAGGCATATTTACAGATTATGATTTTAGCCCTCCATGTCCGGGAACATTTTCACAGAGTAACAGATGTTTCAGAGATTCTGAGAAATTTAAAAATACCAGTGTTCTAATAAACCACGTTGACGGAGATAAAGGGCATTCAATACACTCCTAAAAGCATTTTATTCCCATGAAATCATAGGTTTTTGGCTGAGAAAGCAATCTCTTATGGAAATAATATTTCAATTAGGTAAGTGTTTAATTCTTCCCTTGCCTGGCTCTTTCATGTGCAAATCAACCAAATAAATAGCAGGAATCTGTTCAGATTTGCAAGAAGTGAGGGAAGACAGTCAAACTCTTGCAGAGGACTCTTGGCTGTTCTTGCTTTGGGATCTTGGAGATTTCATGGGAGATTTTGTCAAGCCAACAGGACTTGGGGAATAGGACAGCTTCAACAACACAACCTTCCAGATTAAATAGTGTTGTGCATATTCTGTATTTCTTTAACAGCTGAAAAATTCATAGGCAATGACATTTTATCCCCTTCTCTCCTCAGTGAAGAGCTGCTGAAGCACCAGAAAATCTGGAGGTGTGCAAAGAAGCATTACCTTTCAATGTTTTGGAGCCAAAATGATGTTCTTGGCCTCTACCCATTGCTTTTGACCCACATACAGCAGGATGGAACTACATCATGGAGTGATGTTCACACCATATTCAAAGATTAGTACTGCTATAAACTCACTGTGCCCTCTTTTTAATTTACAGTTCATTCCATCTTCTATGATGGAAATGAATGGGCACATCATCAGGGCTTTTATATCTTAGTAGAGCCTCCCCGAGCACACACTCCATTGGGAGCACCTTAAGGCCTCAGGGTTATCAGTAAACAAAAATACAACAGAGGAGAATATAAGTAGAGTATAGACTTGGTGACAGACTGTATGTGTGATGTCGCAAGACAAGCCTAGCTAAGATTGGAGAGAAAGACCATCAACATCATGAGGCTTATAATGGGATCATAATTTTTCCCTACTAGAGTTACTGAACTTACAGTAAGGTGTGATTATTTACACATCCACAATCATAAAATCATTTTAGTATACACTTAACAGCGATCTTAGAGGTGATTTAGTCTAACAAATGAAGAAGATGATCTTAAGTGACTTTCCTAAGGTTACTAAACTGCCATAATTAGTAGCAAGAGAAGAAGAAAGAAAAAAAAAGGAGAAGGAAGAAGGAGATGGAAGAAGAAGGAGAAAGGTGAAGGAAGAAGCAGAAGATAAGAAGGAGAAAGAAGAAGAAGGGAGGAGATGGAAGAAGGAAGGATATGGAAGAAGGAAAAAGAAGAAGGAAGAAAGGAAAAAGAAGGAAGAAGGAGAAACAAAAAGGAAAGATAAGGAAGAAGGCAAAGGAAGGAGAAAGAAGAAAGAGATGGAAAAGGGAAAAGGAAGAAGGAGAAAGGAGAAGGAAGAATGAGAAGAAGGCAAAGGAAGGAGAAAAGAGAAAAAAGAAAGAGAAGGAAGAAGGAGAAGAAAGAAGGCAAAGGAAGGAGAAAGGAGAAGAAGGAGATGGAAGAAGGAAAAGGAAGAAGGAGAAGGAAGAATGAGAAAGGAGAAGAAGAAGGAGATGGAAGGAGAAGGAAGAAGTAGAAGGAGGAAGGAGAAGATGCATTTACATAGCACTTAGCATGTGCCAGGCCCTACGCTAAGTGCTTTACCCATAGTATATATCATGTGATCCTTGCAACAACCCTGGGCTGATGTTGTTCAGTCATTTTCAGTGGTATATGATTCTTTGTGACTTGCCCAAAGTCACACAATTAGTAAATGTCTGAGGATAGATTTGAACTTGGGAAGATGAGTCTTTCTAAATCCAGACCTGGCACTCTATTGCAATACCTAGCTGCCCATACAACCCTGAGAGTTAGATACTGTTATTTATCCCCATGTTACAGTTGTAGAAGTAAGCAAAGACAAATGTTAAATGACTTGCTCAAAGTCACACAGCTAGAAAGTATCTGAGTCTTGATTTGAATTCGGATTTTCCTCACCGTAGGCCCTCTACAACAAATGGCTGCCTGAATAGCTAGTATTCACATAGATCCTACTATGGGTTAGACACTAAAGTCCTTTAAAAATATTTATTTTGCCACATTTGCTGTGAAAACCACTGTGGAAGCCATTTAGCATAGAAGGGACCTCTTATTATTGCAAAATCCAAAATATAACAGTATTGAATTAGAATTGTTTTGTGGTACAAATATTGCCAAAACTAAAGTGATTCTAGGAATCTTTTTCCACTTGGGTGGTAATGTATGTGTTCATTTGTACAATTGCTGCTAGTCTTGTAGAATCTCATCACACACCTACCTAAAGCTTTGGGGGTGTATTGACTTCTAAGGTTTCCTATCTGCCACGTTCATTCATCTACACTGAGTATGGCCCCCACCCACATGGAACAACACATCAGAAAGGTCTCTATCTTTTCAGAACTTTCAACAGTTCTTGCAGAAGGAAAAAAATATCATTCGTTAAATGATGTTAACATAAAGAAAAAAAGTTAGAGCAGCTGATGTCAAACCATTTAATTCTTTGGGAACCACTTTTTTTTTTCTACCCTTCTGTGTTCCCAAGGAAACCATCCTATCTATAATCCAGTGGTTACACAGGGTGGTGGCAAAGGTGTAGACTGGAGGAAGAGAGCTTGATTTTTAAACAAAAAAATGCTATTCATTCTTGGGGTAATTCAGTTCACCTCCTATGGAAATTGACAGAGTTCTTGGGTTGGGTAGAACAGTGATGAAGAATCCCACTTAACATTTGCTCCATTCTTCAAAGTTTATTTAAAATTAGTGTGTAGACTTTCCTAAGTTCTGTTTTAAAGTTCAAGCCCATTATACATTTAGATAAGCATGTTCCATCTGTTTCATCAAAGATTAAATATAGTTCATCCTCCTTCACAATGGTCAGGGTCACTGGCAGGACACATGGAACCTTGATAAATGCCCTGGATAGCAAAGACAGAGCCACTTTTTTAAATGATGGTGAATGTGAATCTTTGAAACTGGGTGATGAGGGGTAGTTCAACTATGGTGTAGGAGTGGAAGGAGGATGCAAAATTAGAAAACGATTCTCATTTCCTAGAACAGTGTTGTTAATATTCTGCTGAAAAGCTTTTCACATCAGCCTCAATGACCAAGAATTTTGGACTTGTTAAATATAGCAATTTTCAAACATGTTCTATTACATGACCGAACACAAATGCGTATATAAGGAAATTAATAATCAAAGCATCCATTCAAAAATTGTACAAAGCAAAATAACTATTTTGCCATTTTTCTAAAGTCCTTTGAGAATTTGGAAATATCAAGGCTGACAATACATACATCAAGAGACAGAGAGAGAGAGAGAGAGAGAGAGAGAGAGAGATGATTTCAGAGAAGTTAATGGAGTCATCTAATCTGAGCATATCAAAGATGTAGATTACTTTTTTTAATCTATTTTTCCATCAACTACATTTAATTTTCTATTTAAATATTATTGTTGTTTAAAAATCTCCTCAATTCAATTCAGGAACTATGAATCTATGACTTCAAGTATTATTATCATTATTTTACACATGAGGAAACTGAGGCTTAGTGATGGTAATTCACTTGCTTATAGTCACACAGCTAGTAAAAGATAGAGCTAATACCTACTCCTAGTTCTTTTGATGTATACATGTTGTGCAATAACAAACTTAGCTTTGAAATCCAAAGAGATATTTTTTGTCCTCTATTTGTTATGAGAAGAGGATGAATAGAAAATGAGTAGTCCTAAGAAATTATTCCAAACAGCTTCTTCTCTGGTGGATGCAGGGTCAGAAATACCTCTGCCCAGGCTCCTACACTCTCTACATTTAAAGATAAGATACTATACAATGAAAATGATTATCCTTAATAGTCTTAAGGAAGGCACTAAGAAATTGTAATAGTCTTCTTAATCAAAGATAAAATTACATGTTCATGTCACGAATATAGTACTACACTCTAATTTTATGTAAATTGCTAATCCATGTCCAATGTATATGATAACTCAGAGTTAGCCAGAAGTATTCTCCTATGACAGTAGGTTGATGACCATTTATGATATAAGTAAATTAATCTGTTCTATTTTTTTCTCATTCTACAAAAGCATTTCATTAACAAAGTAACTCCCTATCCACACTCAGTAACCCCAGCCCAAGATTACAATGGAAAGTACTCAAAGTGAGGTTTTAGAATTTGGAGATGGTTTGCTGTTTTTTGTTTTGTTTTGTTATTTTGAACACTAAACATCATTGAAACATAGAGACCAAAACCCATAAAGAGTATATGAACTGTAGTGAAGGAGGATAAAGATAATGGAAAAAAAATATTATTGCCCAATCAGTGCAAATGTTTCCTGCCAAATCAGGTCCCTGGAATAGTTCAGTTACTATTTAGAATGGCTTGATCTACCAGACTGAAAAATTATTAAGCAGGAATGACTTTCTAGAGCTTAAGGCACAGAGAGGGCAAATCACTTTATATAGAAATGACCAACACAAGGATTTACATCAATTTTTCAATTTATCTCATTCAGTTCATGGCAGTATTTTTATAAGCTGTTGCTCTATTTGTGCTTTACACAGAAGACATGCCAGAGTATAAAGCCTGGAATTTACCAAACTCATATGCTTATGGGAAAATTACCACTTCTGGAGCAATGGGCTAAGCACTGGGAACATTACATCAAGTAAAATTCATTCAAACACCTTATAGTCTAGGTAAGTAGATGGGGCATTGACCTGTATTATTTTTGTCAGTCAGGAAGTAAAATGAAATGATATAAACATAGGGCTGGGATGTTTGTGTCAGGCAAAGAACACTGCAATTCAGCTAAGTTTCTCAATTTCTTGATTGATAGATTCTTCATATCCTATATCTCTTGTAATTATTGCTACAGAATGAATAAATGGTTGCCTACCCAACATTCTGGAAGCCTTTCTCTCATTCCTGGTGTTTATGTGTCATGGTCCCCTTTGGAAGTCTGATGAACTTTGAGATCATAAAACCCCTCTTAGAACAATGTTTTTAAAAGCATACAATAAGATACACGGTTTTTAAAGGAAGGGAGTCTTATGAAAAGAAAGCAGTCTTTTCCCACTGTGTTCACAGAAAATGTGCCCAGGTTCATCCATAGTGTCATTTAGAATTCATAGGAACCAGATAAAGGACCTGTGCTCAAGGTCCTCTCACATTCCACGGTTGTAATAAAGTATTCAGATTGCCTATGTGTCAGCCAACTCTCATTATACACTTTTGATCAATCTTTGGACAAATATCATACATTTAGATAACCTGGCATTTATAGAAAGTCTAATAAAGTCTGCTTCTTAGCACCTTCTGATTCTCATCCTCTCTGCCTCCCCCAACACAAAACAAAAATAAATAAATACATAAATGAAGTTTGGTAACCTCTAAGATACCTCCCAGCTCCAAATCTGTGAACACATAATATCAGCATAGCCCCTAAAAGGTTGAGCCCAGCACACTGCTATGAAACCCTAATTCCCCCAATGCCCTAGCTTGAACTGAACCTATAAAGGAACCACCAGGATTTCTCTCTAATGCTTCTCTGTAAATTTTTGTTGTTGCCACTATTTTGTTCCATTCTCCCTACAGTTCAATACTCTCCTTCCCTTATTCCCCAATTCCTCGTTCTTCCCAGTGTTATTTGTGACTTTTATTTTTAGACACAGTTGGTCCCTGGATCAATAAAGCACATATAAAGATATTTGGAATGATGTAGGTTAATTAGATTTAGAACTGAAAGGAGCTTAATCTAGTCCAAATCTCTCCTCTCATAACAGAGGAGACTGAGGTCTTTAGAGGAGTTAAATAATAATCAATATTTCTTCAGTGCTTTAAGCTTAAAAAAATTGCTTTTATTGTATCTCCTTTGATCCTAACAACAACAATGCACCGTTGAGAAGTGAGTAATACTGGCTAGAGAGTTGGGCTGAGTTCAAGTTTTGCCTTTGACATGTATAAACCATGTGACCTGGGGCAAGTTATTTCTCCATGCTCTATGAAACTCTTCGAGGTTAGAAATTGCAGAGAAGGTACTGGCTTAAACTATTAAAGAAAATTCCTCCATCTAGTACTTGGTATAGAGAAATCCCTTCGAAGGAAAGTAGCCCCTTATCCTTAATAACTCAAATATATGTAGCAATTTAAGATTTTGCAAAGTGATTAATGTGCATAATGTCATTAGATATTGACAAGAACCCTATAAGATGGACACAGTTGTTATGCTCATTTTATAGAGAAGGAACCTGAGTCTCCCAGGGATTATATGACTTATCGAAGGTCTACTTTTAGTTTTTATCAAAAGGCTTTTTGAACCTAGGGCTCTCCTGATGCCAAGTATGGAATTTTATCTACTCCCTTGCAAATTCATCTTCAGCAGAATTATGTATTTCTTGACTTATACTCTTCTATTTCAACACAATGGGCAGTTTTGGACAGAGTAATATTAGGATTTGGAGTCTCTGTATAAAAACCTTGGATCAGATAATTACTACCCATGGGACCTCAAGTAAGTTGCCTCCTCTCCCTTGGACTCAGTTTCTTCAAATGAGTGGGATAAATGTTCTCAAAAGTCTCTTCCAGATCTACAAAGTATATGCCTATGGAATATTGATTAATAATAGGTGCTACAATACAGCATTCATGGCTGAAAAGCAAAGGAAACATGCATTGACCAAAGGTAATAATTTCCTGCTTAGATAAAAGTCAGGCTGAAACTTAGACTTCGACAATTTGGGAGTTCCTATGTATAATGAAAAATTAATCATATAATTAATTCAATTAGCCCATGAAATCAAGAGGGAATATTGAAATGAAAGACATAATTTGTGTTGCTTCTTAGATACACAAAAAATAATCACATTTAGAAATTTGCCTTCTATAATCAAGGTTATTGTTATTTTGTATAGATTCTTCTAATATAATTGAAAGCAGAATTAGGAAGATAATATGAATAATAATAATTAATATAATAATCTCTGATTTATTGTTGTTATTCAGTGATTTCCAAATATTCATGACCCCTTTTGAAGTCTGCTTGGCAAAGATAACGGAGTGATTTCTTATTTCCTTCTCCAGTGTATTAAAGCAAACAGAGGTTAAGTGACTTTTCCAGGGTCACATAGCTAGTAAGTATCTGCAGTCACATTTGAACTCAGGTCTTCCTGACTACAAGCCCTGTGCTCTATCCACTGCAACACATAGCTACTCTTATTTATATAACTCCTTAGAGTTTATAAAACACTTAACTTCCACTTCTATTTGATTCTTAAAACAAATTTTGAGTTAGATATTATGATCTTCATTTTAAACTTAGGGAAACTGAGGCCCATAAAACTAAAGTGAGTTGTGAATGATCAGCTGATGAGTGCCTGAGGTGGAATTCAAACCCAGGACTCCATTTACTCAGAAGTCATTTTTACTATGTTGTTATTCAGTCATGACTGACTTTTCTTGACCATATTTGGGGTTTCTTGGAAAAGTTACTGCAATGGTTTTCAATTTTTCTCTCCAGTTCATTTTACAAATGAGAAAACTAAGAGAATCAAGATTAAGTGAGTTTCCTAGGATCACACAGCTAATCAAAGTGTCAGGTCAGATTTGAACTTGTGTCTTCCTGACTCCAGACCTGGCACTCTATTCACTGTTCAAACTAGCTGCCAAAGATTAGGTAAAGGGAAGGGATGCCTGATATTTTCAAGTATCTGTCTTGATTTTAAATAGAAGAGGGCATTCATTTATTTTACTTGGTTCCAGAAAGCATGACTAAAGAACACTAAGTTATCATTCCCAAGAAGCAAATTTTGCTTCAATATTATCAAAAGTACTCATGGTCATTTGTAAGAAGGTAAGCTTCTTGAGGGCAAGAGCTGTTCTCACTTTTCATTGTATTTCCCACTCTTAACACAGTCAGAGATCATAGTTAGCACTTAGCAAATGCTTGTTTATTTATTGGTTATTTTCCTGTGAAATGAGATAAACCAGTGTAAACTGAATGACAATTTGTCCAGGACCTTTGAGAGGGGGTCCTGCTTAGATGGCAGGTATGCATGAGGGCCTCTGAGATTTAGAAGCTCTGTGAAATGATCATTCAGATAGCTTTGGAAACTTTTCTATTCTATATGTTAAATATTTTAAAATAAAGTCTTCAGAATACTGGAGATGGTTTCATTGGAAGTGAAACTGTGCTGATTTAGGAGACACAGCCACACTTACAAAACTGTATAATGAATAGAGGCAATATACTTTCAAAAAAGTTTTAAAGACAAAACTTTAAAATATAAAAAAGTACACAGAAACAATATCTCTCTACTTCTCCATTCAACTTCAACATTTGAAATGATTTTGAAATTATTAGCTGGGAATTTTGTGATTTTATCCCCTTTGACCTTTAAATTTAGTTTAAAATGGAACATATTAACATAAAATCTCTGAAAAAAGTGGTAAAGAAGATAAACATCCAATGGAGCATTATTAGAGGATGCATTTCTCCAAGCTAAAGTTAGATTTTGCAAGCTAGAGGTGGGAGAAGTTGACCTCAATTCTTATCAATATACCAGAACTCAGTTGTTGTTGTTTTTTTTCCATTCCCTCTTTGGAATGGGAGTTCTTCAAGGACCACAACTGTCTTTTTCTTCTTTTTGTGTCCCCGGGGCTTACTACAATGCCTGACACAAAGCTGGAGTGTCTACTAAATGTTTACTGACTGACACCCAATGGACAAACAGTTAGAAAGGGAAATCTTATTAATTAAATAGCACAGGGTCATTATGTACCAGACTCACCAGGTCAAGACATTTCTTACTTTTTTTTTTTTTTGTGTGTGTGTGTGTGTGTGGGGGGGAGTTAACAATAATAAGAGTAAAAATCCAGAGGCAAAGCTTATCTAGATTTCAGGAAAGGATATGCCAAATCGCTCACAGTGTAGGTGAAGATGAAATGGGGAAATGTGGGCTCAATGATCATACAATTAGGCAAATGCAGATATTTTGAAAAATATCAATGGATTTATATTATAGAACACTTGGAAATGTTCTAGACTTCTAATCCATAGATTTCAATTTGAACAGTTTATAGAGAAGTGATCACATCTGGGCTATTTTGTTTAAGTTAAGGTGCCATCTATGAGGAATGGCACGGACACCTGTAGAATACAGAAAAACGCAACCACGATAGTAAGACTACTTGAAGCCATGCTGTACCCAGAGACTATTGATGAAATTGACCAAGTCTGTATGGTTAAAAATGAAAATGAGAAGACAGTGGGGGCATGATTGCTGTCTTTAAGTTTGGAAAAAAAACTTTCAATTGGAGAAGAAACTAGATTTCTTTTCCTTGAGCCTGGGAAGCAAAAGGAGCAATGTTTGGGGTCTGCAAAGGCAAATATCTGACTGATATAAAGAAGCCATACTTGACATTTAAGGTCATTGGAAGGCAGAGGTATTATTCCAAAGTAGGGTGCTGTACCAAAGGGCAATAAATTCCCCCTGACTTGGGGTCTTCAAGAGGGATTTCACTATGTATTGGCCTAAGATTTTGAGGAGGCCATTCATATTCTGACCAGAGTTGACATGACTTCTGAGCCACCTTCCAACACCCAGCTTCTGGGATTCTATTATCTTTTTTCATTAGCAGAAAAAAAAGACAATAATGAATTTTCCGAATTTCCCATATTACTTTGATCCTGGTGATGATAAAATAATGGCTTTTCTGAAAGGTCAGGGGTCTACTACCTGTGATGCATTAGGGCTCAGAAAATGAATGCAAGCTCATGTCCAGAGGCCAACTAGAATTTGTTGTGAAAATCAATAGCTTGTTTAATACTACTATACTTTTATAGATGACTTGTTTTTTATGGGGAAATAATATTACAGAGAATGCTATAATTTCTCTCCAATTTCAATTCTTCCCAAATGCAAACTTTGATGATCTTATTCAATAATTTGTATGCATATATTTATATCTGGCTATCTCTGGTTATTATTAAACTGTTTTTGTTCTAGTTCCAATTTTGAACTTAAATTCTCCCCACTCTCCAAAGCAGAGATCTTTAAAAAAAAAATGGGGGTAGGGGAAAGATCACATTAATCATTTTGAGAAAAGTCAAAATGCATTGCACTCTTTGTAATTTCTCAGGGATAGAATCATAACTTATTAGACTGGAAAATAAGAAGGAAGATGACCTACTCATTTAAGAAACTGTACAAAACTTTCAGTGTTCTTATGCTGCCTGCTGCTGCAAAACCTCATTTTCAATTCAATTAAATTTAATTCAGCTAAACACAAACTTATTAAGTTCCTGACAAAGTGATAAGCACTAGGGACACAGAGACAAAAGCAAAATTTACTTACATTATTTGCCCTCAAGGAGTTTATATTCTATGTGGAGTAAATAGCATGCATCCAAATTAATAAGTTCAAAATTAACACCATAATTTCAGAAAAATTCAAAATTCAAGTCACCCAAATATCAACAATAAGTCCTATGAATTCTCCCTAAACTATAGAACATTATCAATGGTTAACTAAGAAAAATCTTATAAAGGGCATGAAGGACATATGCCCAGAAAAGAAGGTCATGTAGCAAGATTGAGGGATGGCAGATGGACAGCTCAAGTTCAATTCAGTGATGGTCACAAAACACTAAAATGAATAGAGGAAGACCTTCAACATTTTGGGTCCATATTTTATGTCAGTTTTAATGGAAGGATAATGGCAAGAATTGAATAGGTTGAGAAAAATGTGAGTAGACTTTGATGGGTATGAGAATGAGTAACATCAGCATAGAGGAGTTCACATATCACTGAATGGCAGTGAAATGTTTCATTAAATCTCTTCACTCTGTTGGTGGGCATTATTTAGAGGAGAGGACACCATCTGATAGTCCCCTGAATTGATTTGTTTGCTTAGGATTTTAAATAATGTGCGACAGATTGGGTATCTGATCTCTGTTTATATCCTTTGGTATAGGTTCCATGATTTTGAGGAAAAAATAAAGTATATATGCTATCCCAGGCCTTTCTTCTAAAATGGAACTCACTAGATATTTTATCTGTCATGTAGTCAAGGTGTATACTATTATGTTTAATTGATGGTTGATTATCTGTTTAGAATGGAAGTAAATTCCAGATAGCAATCTTCAGGTCAAACAATCATTATTGTAAGTGAAGGTGCCAGGAATTTTGATAGCCTTAGGGAAGTCCCAACAGATGAACACCTTCCACTAATGGTAAAAGGATTTCCAATGACTTAGATATCTCTTAGAACTTGGTTGAGGGTAGCTAGGTATCAATAAACAGAACACCAGGCCTGGATTCAGGAAGACTCATCTTCCTGAGTTAAAATCTGTCCTCAGATACTTACTAGCTGTATGACCCTGCCAAGTCACTTAGTCCTTCTTGCTTCAGTTTCCTCAGCTGTAAAAAGAGCTGGAGAAGGAAAAGGCAAACCACTCCAATAACTTTGCAATGACCCCAGGGGCCATGAATAGTCAGAAGCAACTGAAAGAACTGAAAAACAAAAGGAAGCTGTTTGAGAGGGAAAGACAAGTATATTGGGGCCATAATTAAGGACCTAAAGGACCACATGTGGCCTCAAGACAGAGGGTACCTATCCTACAGCCTAGCTTCAAAGCCAAACTTTTCAACAAATAATCTACGTGACTTTGGACAAATCACCTCCCCTACACTATTTTTACAATAAAATGGGCTTCAATTAATCTCTAAAATCCCTAATGAAAATAAAATCTCTGGTCAAGAAAGAGGAGGAACTTTAAACTAGATCTAGTATTACTTTCTTGTATTATGTTGAAAAAAGACTGAGGTGTAAGAAAGTCAAATGATTTGTCAAGTACAACACATTTACAAGGTATTCAAGGTGGGATTTGGGGAAAGTGAGGGTTTGTGTTTTTATGATTTTAATTTTTCTTTTTTATATTTCTCAAAGACCAAATAAAATGAGCATTTCCATATATATATATATATATATATATGTATATGTATGTATATATATTAGAACAGAACATTATATATGAAATTGTGACTTTCAAAAATAGCTCTATTGTTTTTCTTTTTTTTCTTTTAAGGCATCTCTTACATTGAACAAATAGGTTTCCAAGTTTCTCTACTTGTATGTGATTCATTCTGACACGAATTCTTTTCTCTGAATTTTTGGCAAGAAAGGGAATCGAACCCAGATCCTCTGATTCTGAAGCCAGTGCTCTTCCCACCATATGTTATTGCCTAACTTCCTGATCTTAATCTTATAAGCTCCATAGCTTTATAATTTCCATAAAATCAGACATAATTTCCTTCTTTTAAAGAGGATTATTCCACTTTAAGGATAGCATATTCTTCTAGTGCATCTAAGAATGCACTTTAATTTAAAGAAAACTCCTAAAGATTCTTCTTTACTCTGGGAAGCTACTTCATTCTTTTTTTCTCATGTCACCAAGAAGTCCAGTAGAAAGTTCAAAGGGAAATTTCAGTTTCCAGTGTTCTTAATTCCACATTTCTTACTTTAGCTCTCTCAGTCTAACACCACTCAACAAACATTCCGTTTGAGTTCAGAAATAAAAACTTTAACTCCCGACAAGTGGCCACAAGACAAAAGGCAGAATAAAATGATATCAACTGTGAAAGCAACAGTGATGATAACTAATGAGTAATGATGATTACAATGGATTACAGGCAACAAGTTGCCTCTCATTCATAAGTTAAGAACACTCAGATTTCCCAGATCAATACAACCATAGAGATAACTGTGTTCAATGATACTTTAAGTATTACTCATGAAGCAGAGCTTCATACCATATGGCCATACAATGAATTTTAAATATCAGAGACCTCAGGGGATGATTTTCTGTCATGTAGGAGACAAAAGTACACAAACACTTAAACATATCAGAAAAATGATTATTTTCTTATTGTACTAATAACCAATTTTATAGACAAGTTGCAAAGATCCTTTTCCTTAAACCAAAGCCCAATCTTCGTAAAGGATAAGGCTAATAATGAGAGCTCTCCAATCTTGGGTGGTACTCCACACAACTGGGAGAGCTTATTTCTCATTAAAGGATGAAGATAATCCAATGTAAGTGAATTCTGACACATTGTGTTTCATGTAAGTGGTCTGCTTTGAGATTAATGTCTTTGTCCAGGAAGACTGACTAGATCAAAGTCACATACTTAGGCTCAGGCTCTCTTTAGTAATGTCCTAACTCTCATTTTAATACTCATTTGGTCAATATTTGTTGAACATTCAGAGTTGATTTCCACCCATGAGGTATTCCAAAGGTTTTTAAACATTCAAGCAACCTTCATGCAGGGTCATGGGTTTCTGAGAGAACCAGTGACCTCAACTTATTGACTATCTGCTAGGTTAATTAATAAATTTATTATGAATTACCCAGAAACTATATCTCTCAAACTTTGCATTCATGCCACACACAACCAACTACTGTCTGTTAGAAAGTACAGTTTTATGTCATTCGATAGACACTGGTCCCAACTTTTTTTAAACAGCAAAAGCTATTCATCTCTTTCCTTTTCTTCTTTGCATCCCCCAAGAAAATACAGTGCCCAGCACACAGTGACAGACCTTGGGTTTCACTGATGTTGAGATTTGCCAGATGATGAATCTCCCTCTAACAATGCAGGTAGATACTTCTTGGGAACTCCAGAGAGTCAGGAGCTCTCTGGAACACTGAGAGGTTGTAACTTGTTCAGAGTTATATGAAGAAGAGATAGAAGAAAAGACCTTGAACTTGGGTCTTCATGGCCCCAAGGCAGGAATTCTTCCTACTGTGCTACAAGACTTTTCAACACAGTAACCCAGAGTAGATGCTTACTAAATGGGTACTAAATGAATGATTCATTAAATGAATGCACAGAGTTCACAATTGAAGTCTCAGATACCCAGTTTCAAAGCACCTCAGGGGTCATCTACTACAAGATATATCTTTATAAGAACCACCTGTAGGTTATGTGTAATACATGGCCATATGTGGTTACATGAAAGAATTCTGATGAATGGGAGCTTAGTGCTTCACAATGTAGTCCAATTTGGGGATGGAGAGCTCCAATTGTGTTTTCGATATTTGTATCAGCAATACCATATTCACAATGCCTATGGATATTACAGATATGCTGATATAATTATCCATCACAAAATACATCATGCTTGCCATATGGGGAAATAAGCTAGAAAATTTATTAAGATACCAAAAGACTGAGTCCCAAAACCAGAAAGTGAAAGCCATCAGAGTAGTTATGACATTGGCACAGGTAGATAAAGTAGAAAGCACCCACATTTTCAAGCCTTTAAAACAGAACAGGCTACCTCAGGCAAAGGTCCTCCTCTCCCCACTCACAGCAACCACCCAGCGTCCAGGAAGCGCGCTCCCAGCAGCTCCGGCCCCTGGCAGTCCTCAGCAGGAGTCCTTAGCAGAAATTCTGGCTGACTCAAAAAGGACTTCGCACTGCCACTGCCTCTGCTGCTGTCGCCGCCGTCGCCACCACTGCTAGCCACTGCAGGAACTCTAGTTTGGCTTCCACTTCCTCTTGCTCCGCCCCTTCCTGCTACATCAGCAAGTCCAACGGGGCATGGAAGATCTTTAAATCCCATAACCCTTACAATATTTGCCTATATTGCTTCTAATTTTGACTCTTTGTAACTTTCACCTCTTACTCCTATTTCTATTCTTTGAGACAAGGTCAAAACAGGACTACTTTGTTATTAACACAACAATGCCTGAAACACTTGAAAATAGTTATTAGAATTTACGAAGTCTTCCTTTATCCAGTCTCAATAATTCTACTTCCTTCAACAAGTCAGTGTCAAGTATGTTCATGGGCCCTTTCACCATACTGGAACCAGGCTTAGGATAATCTCAACAATGGGTCAATATTCTCTATAAATGAAATGTTTGCATGTAGAACAAAATGTAATATTCTAGTTATTCTCTCACCAAAGATGAACAAATTGCAATTCATACCTTTCTATTCCTAGACCTTAAGCTTCCCTTATCACAACTTAAGATAACTGGCTTTTGGGAGATGCTTTATCACAGAATTATCAATTCAAATTGAGCTTCAAGTCTCCTAAATTTCCTAGATAATGAAGCCATTCAATTAACCATAAGAGAAACTTATGAGGAGCCAAAATGGCAGAGTAAAGGCAGGTGCTCATCTGAATTCTCTCAAATTCCTTTTGAAACAATTTAAAAATAAGTCTTCAAATCAAATTCTGGAAAAACAAAACCAAAACAAAGTGGAATGAAACAATTTTCTATCCCAACACAACTTAGGAGGTTGACAGGAGATGTATTGGGCTCAGAGTACAATGAAGCACAGGCTGTGCTGCTGAAGAAACCAGTAGCAGGTTTTGGATGGGGCTTAAATAACAATAGCAGCAACAGCAGAAGCTTTGGGACCTCTCAGTCATTAGCCAATAAGGGGGTCAGAAAACTGGTTAGAAGATTATTACATACGATACTTTGTTGGCACTGGGAGCAGAACTGCTTTAGGACAAAGGAGAACAGGGGTCTGAGTCACATTTCCAGGGCCATAAGGAATGAAATCACTTGAGGTTACAAGGAAACAGGGCCCCTAGTCACAGTTCCAGGGTGAAGGATAGTGTTTGTGGTCATTCAGAGATCAGATGCTGGTTAGGAAAGTTGTGAGCATCTCTCCTTGGAAGAACAAAATAATTAAGGACATGAACTAACACTGAAAACAGCAGCAAAAAAGAGGGGAAAAACAAAAACAAAAAAAGACTCATCAAACTTGGGCCAGTGCCCCTGTACCCCAGGAACAAATCTCAATTTTAGCATAAAATTAAATGTTAAGAAACAGGCTTGGAAAAATGACCAAATAACAACAACAACAAAAATCTTACCATATAAAGTTACCATGAAGACAGGGGAAATCATGAGAAAAACTCATAAGACAAAGAAGTCAAAACATCTACACAAAATGTCTCAAAGGCAAAAATAAAATTGGACACAAGCCCAAAAAAATTTCTGGTAGATTTTTAAAAAACGATAAAAAATAGATGTAAAGGAAAAACTGGGAGTTAAATGATAGTGATAGGAAAAAATGAAAAGAGAGTAAAAAACATGGTAAAAGAAGTACAAAAATTTTTTGAAGAAAATAACACCTAAAAAATAAAACAACCCAGAATTGCCCAAATGGTAAAAGGCATGAAAATCTGCTAAAGGAAAAAAAAAACTCTTTAAAAAGCAGAATTGGTCAAATGGGTAAAAACAAAGATGTGTAAAAACTCACTGAAGAAAATAATTCCTTGAAAATTAGGATTGGTCAAGTTGGAGCTAATGACATCAAGAAACAATAAAGCAACATAAAAAAAATTGAAGAAAGTATAGAATGTTTCATTAGAAATCAACTGACTTAACAATAGATTGAGCAGAGATAATTTAAGAATGATTTGAATCCCTGATCAAAAACAGAGCATAGGTTTCTGGGAGCCAAGAGGGTGGAATAAGATGTAAGTCACGCACACCCTCCCTTATGGACTTCTGAAAGCCCAGAAACTATCACCTCAAGAAAATCCCTGGAACAGCTGAGCCATCAGAAAGATGGGGTACCACAGTCTTGTAGTCCATGAAGCTTGGGGGAGTAATGGGAAAGGCCTATTATGGGTAAGGGGGTGTAGTACAGGATGGGAGGCATCCTGGAAAGTCAGCAGCAAAACCCACCACAGAAAACCAGGAGCAGATCCTGTAGCAGCAAGCACCCCAGCGCCCCCAGGGTTTGCCGCCACCAAAGGTTCTTGGATCTGCTTTGATGAAGGAAAGCAACTCAAAATGGGTTAACAAGCTTACTTTAATCAGTCAGACCATATATTGTTTACCTTGTTCAGGGCAAAAAGGTCAGCACCCCGAACTTCAAAGTATACAGGCAGAATTATCAAGACAGAAACAGATCAAGTAGACAGCTTTCCAAACTGTCCAGCCATTACATCCACACCCAATCAACAGCTGGGTTTTTCAAAGGGGGGGGGAGGGGGGGCTCCAGACAACGGCTTCCCAGAATCCATATCAAATCACAGAACACTTCTCAAAGTGAGCCCCCAAAACAAAGCCTCACATCAGGGCTTATATAGCCTTCTCCTGGCTCAGAAAATGTAACAACCTTATTGACCCACTGGCCAATCAAAAAGTATCTACTGAAAAACAAGCCTCCCACCCCAGACTCCAGGTGTACTTTAAAAGCCTAAGGGCAGAGAAGATCTTTAAATTTGCATTTCCATTACAGATCCTGAGCCCTAGGGTGATAAAGCAGGCAAGTTCCAAGGCCAGGATTCTTGAGTGCCTCAGAACAGACAGGGAAACTGGGACACACCAGCTCAGAAAACCACCACATTTGCTGGCATTCCAACCAAATCTCCCAGTGCTTCAGCATAACTCCAGGAACCACAACTCCAGGTGGTACAGCTCCAGGATATTTCTGTGGTGGCAAAGAATTTTAAATTGAGGTAACATTAATTTAAAATCATCAATCGGGTAACAGCTAAACAAGTTGTGATATACGAACATAATGGAATACTATTGTCCTATAAGAAATAATGATCAAGAAGACTTCAGAAAAACCTGGAAAGACTTATATGAACTGATACTGAGTGAAATGAACAGAACCAGGGGAACATTATACACAATAACAACCACAGTGTGTCATGTCTGACCTTGATAGACTTAGCTCTTCTCAATTATGCAAGGATCGAAGACAACTCCACAAGATTAAGAATAGAAAATGCTATCTATCCACAACCAGAGAAATTATTATGGAGGCTGAATGCAGATTTAAGTATATTATTTGCTCTCCTATTCTTTTGTTGATTTATTTTGTTTCTACTTTCTTGTGATTCCTTCCATTAGTTCTAATTCTTCTTTAAATCATGACTAATGCAGAAATGTTTAATATGAATGTAAAAGCAGAGCCAACATCACATGGCACACCATCTTGGGGAAGGAGGAGCAGAGGATGGGGGAAAAATTCAAAACTCAAAGTCTTATGGAAGTGAATGTTGAAAAGTAAAAATAAATTGATTAATTACATTGAAAAAAACAGAGCCTAGACATAATATTTTAACAAATTGTCAAAGAAAACTGCCCATATATCCTAGAATCCGAGGGTAAAATAGAAATGGAAAGAATCCACTGATCGTCTCCTAAAAAAGATCTCAAAATGAGAACTTTCAGGCATAATAAAGCCAAAGAAAATATTGCAAGTACACAGAAAAATGAAATTCAAGTATCATGGAGTTATAGTCAGGATAACACAAAATCTAGCAGCTTCTACATTAATCTGCGTGTCTTGGAGTCAGGAAGGAGTTTAAATCTGTTTTCAGACACTAGCTTGTGAGTCCACAATGAGTCAACTTCTGTTTGCCTTTATGCACTGGGGAAGAAAGTGGCAAATTACTACAGTAACTTTGCTAAGAAAAACCCAGTGACAGTATGGGCATGCTGTGGTTCACATGGTCACAAAGTGACATATAAAAGTGAATGACTAAAAAATATTATAATTATACCTAAATCAATTTACTTATTCAATGTCATATTAATCAACCTTTTAGAACATTTTATAGAACTAGAAAAAATAATTACAGATTTATCTGGAAGAATAAAGCATCAAAAATATTGAAACACTGGAAGAAAATGTGAAGGAAAGTGAGCTAGTATTACCAGAGTTCAATTGTATTACAAAGTGATAATCATCAAACCAATATGCTAGTAGCTAAGGAACAGAATGATGATTCAGTGTAACAGAATAGGTATACAATATACAGTAATAATGTGGTATTTTATAATCTCAAAGATCTAAATTTTTAAGACAAAGAACCTATTAGGAAACAAATACTTCTGGGAAACTTGGAAAGCAATTTAGCAGAAACTAGGTATAACACACCATCTCCCATCATATACCAAGATCAGATTAAAATGGGTATATTATTTAGACATAAACGGTGATGTCATAAACAAATTAGGAATGTACGCAATATTTTCCCCATCAGATATATGGAAAAGAATGGAATTTAAGATCAGAGAGGAGATAGAGAGCATTACAGGATATAAAATGAACAATGCTGATTAAATTAAATATTTTTTGCACAAAAAAAATCAATGTAGCCACAATTAGAAGGAAAGAAGTAAAGTGGGGAGGAAATAAGTTTGTTTTTTTTATAAAGACCTAATTTCTCAAATATGTGGAGAAATGAGTTAAATTTATCATAGTATAAGTCATTGTTCATTTGAGAAATATTAAAAGACTATGGACAGGCGGTTTTCAGATGAAGAATTTAAAGCTATCACCATATGAAAAAAAATCTCTAAATCATTATTGATTAGAGAAATGCAAATTAAAACATATCTGAGGTAGTACCTCACATGTATCAGATTGGGTAATATTAGAGAAAAGGAAACCAAGAAATACTGGAGGGGAATGGGGATGAAATGGCACAATAATGTACTATTGCTGAAGTTGTGAATTGATCTAGTTATTTTGGAAAGCCCTCTGGAACTATGCCCAAAAGGCTATAAAACTATGAATAACCTTTGAGCCAGAAATGCCTCTACTGAGTTTGTATCCTAAAGAGACTGAAATGAAAAGGACAAAGACCTATACATACAAAAAATATGTAGAATAGTTTGTCTGTGTGTGTGTGTGTGTGTGTGTGTGTGTGTGTGTTGGTGAAGAATTAGATATTGAGAAGATAACTATCAATTGTGAAATGGCTAAACCAAGTCATGGTGTATGATTGTGATGGAATAGTATTGTACTATAAGAAATGACAAGCAAGATGCTTTCAGAAAAACCTGGGAGGACTTTTATGAACTGATGTAGTTAAGTGAACAGAACCAGGAAAATATGCTATACATTAATAGTAATATTATACTATGATCAACTGTTAATGACTTAGCTATTATCACTAATACCATGATCCAAAGCAATTCTGAAGGAATTAGGATGAAAAATGTTATCTACCTCCAGAGAAAGAACTGCTGGAGTCTGAATGTTGATCAAAGCCTACTTTCTAAAATTTATTTTTGTTGCTGTTGTTGTTTTATGTGTGTTTTCTTTCTCAAAATGCCTAATATGGAAGTTTATTTTGTTTAACTGTGTATGTGTACTCTATATCAAATTGTCTGCTTTCTCAAGGAGGGAGTTAGAAAGAAATAAAAATTCTCAATTAAAAAAAAAGAATGTTAATTTTTGTTACATGCAATTGAGAAAAATGAAATAATAAAAAAAGAATCATTTTGGGAACACAAAGCATGAAATAGATGGAAAACTTGAAAAGCTCATTCTGCTCAGGAATCTGAATGGGAACAGATATAAAAAAGTTGGCACTCTGCACCATAGGATAGAGATGGGAACAGTCTTAGCACCCTCAAATGACTTTAACAACTCCTGAAATAATTAGCCTTCTTGTGGAAGCAAAGAGGGAAATCAGGCCAAAAAAAAAACTGAAATATGAGTTGTTTCTAAGGACTAGTAAGGACTTTAATTAAATTCCAGATATTACCCAACAAAATTTCATAAAATTAGCTTCTTCTAGACTACCACCCCTCCAATCCTATACATCCCACCAATCCCAATATGCCTTTCTTTAACGATTCCAAAGCACTTTCAGGAGAGAACTTAAGCAACAACAATGTGTGAGTACTAAACCATGAAATAAGATACTCAGTGGGGACCAATTCCTTCTTTGTGGAGAGATTTTGCATATGAGTACTGTATAGCTAGTGCTGCCCTCTAGCGGTCGCTTTTATAAATACTGTACTACTGATGGAGGAAGTCCTTTCTGCATCTTGATACCTTAAATAGACAAGTCTACCTGCAGATGGGGAAAAAGACAGCTATCTGCTTAAGGGCAGAGAACATCTTGATTACTGGCTTTTAAAGATATTAATAAAAACTGTTTTCCTACATTGAAAATCTCCTAACATAATTTTATTGAGTTTACATGGTTAAAATTAAAACCACAATCCAAAATTTCACTAAGTTCCAAAACAGTGAAACTGTTATTAACTTAATTGCTTTTGAACTTCCCATTTTGAACTAAATAAGAGTTTTGTCTTTTTACTGAAATCTTATTTCGGAAGAGATCAAATAAAGCCTTTTCTGTAATTACATACACTCATCCTAACAATTTGTAGATGGCTTAATTCACAGTGACAGAGAGGGGTAATAAAAATCTACATATGGTCTCTGATACATGTGAAAATGACACTATACACGTTCAAATGAGAATGCATTTTTTTTCAGACTTCTTTCCCACTAGAGAGACGGTGTGACACGTTGGATAGAGCTAGATGCCAACACAGATAGGATTTGGTTCAAATCCTTGCAATAATTAATCCTGGCTGTTTGATTATTGGCAAGGCATTTAACCTCTTGGTATTCTAGGAAATTCCCTAAGGCCATAAGAAGTAGGAAAGATGCTGACCTGCATCTCTAATGGGAATTTCCTCTACCAATATAATCACAAGTCAGCCCCTGTCTTTTAATAAGAGCATTGAGTAACAATGAGTCCTCTTCATGCTGTATTTTGTCATAAGTATTATATATTTCAAAGATTTCAAGGAGGGGCATGTTATTTTTGGAACTATTATCAGTACACAAAATTCAATGACTGGCATAAAAATGAGCACGTCCCATGAATGAGGATGATATTTTATACTTTATTGTTATAAGATGAACCCTAAAGTGCTACTGATTAGAGCAAATTCATTAAGCAAAAATACACACTGTTCAGTTTCATAATAATACTTTCGTGGATTCCTCTTTCTTTGTTTTCTTGGCTTGTGTGCTTCAAGAGGGATTAGATCGACTTCCAAATTATATTGTGCTGACATTCCAATCAGTTATAGTAAAGCAAGGCAAATAAATAATATTTTAAAAATCCAATAACCATTAGCCATGTTTTTCATTATTGTGGCTTTCAGTTAATTTCCCCTTAGGCTTATTATTGCTTGAAATAACAGGATGACATTTGTGGAAAGCAGAGCTACAAGTCATTCTATAACTACTAATATTGTACAAGAAAGTGTAGTGATAATCTATCAGTGCCCTTTCCAAGTTGTTGACAACCTGACCCAAAAAAAACCTGTGTGAGCAGCATTTGAAATAATATTACAATGCTAATAACACCCTTAATCTCTTGTTTTGTTAGAACTTTACAATTTTTCAACAATTTATAAAGGCTACCCTTTCACACCAGTGATTTCTAGTCTTAAAAAATTCATACAATCAATCACATGAATATTTAAATGAGGTTTAGAAACAACCCCTGATACATATACAAATATATATATGAACATATGCATTCATTATACACACATACAGAGGCATCTACGTGTGTCTGCACACACATATACATATGTGCACATAGATATACACAAATACATATTTTTTAAAATTTAGAATGCCTTCTATAACTACCATGAGTTGATTCTACATTATACTAGTATATCCTAGAAAACTGCATTCCACATTCCACAAGACCTCTCCCTTTCTCTCTTGTTCTAGTTAGTAATTAACTCTTCCTGATTCAAAGTCTTCATTCAGACTCCAGACCTGTCATAGATGTTATAGAAAATCTGTTGTTCAGATATAGAGTGGCTAACACATGGGAGTTTGTCTGGGAGAATATTGAGGAATTGATGGTCTGGAGGTCACAGTGTAAATGAAGAATAGGGAATAGCAAGCGAAGGCAGATAAAGAGGTAGAAAACGAAGAAAAATCATTAAATAAGGGGATTTCAGAAATCTCAATTAAAAGTGGTACATTGTTGGTGTTGACAAGATCAAAGGTAGGATCATTTTTTTCTTTCTAAAGTAAGGTCAAAGAATAAATCATGAGAAGAGAGTAGGTTAAGGAACTAAAGGGCTAGGGTCTTTGAAGGGCGAGTAAATATGTATATTGATGGTTTTTAGTAAGAGCGCAGGAGGTGGGGAAGAGAGAAAATTTATGAGCCTTTGTTTTATTATAAAAGTATTGACAATCATATTCTTATTATTATAAGACTAAAGATCATCTAAAATTCTTCTCAAAGTTTAACTGAAGTTTAAACATCTTACTTAAATTTAACAATATTAAGTATAAACTAACCAACATGGCAGGGAGGTGAAGAGTTCCCCAAAATTTCCTTACCCATCTCAAAGAAAAGGAATTTGGAAGCCAAAGACAACCACTAGTTCAGAATACAATCTCACTTATAGAACATTTCGGAAGAAGAAGGGGCAGTATCATGAGCCATATCTACTACTCATATACCCGTAGAACGCTTTGTAAAGGCCCATTTTGCTTATCTTCAAGTTCACCTTATTTTCCATTGCGCCATGCTAATTCCTACTTTTATATCTTAAAGTTTTATCTTTAACTACTGTGTAGCCTTTGAAAGGGGTGAATACCTTTCCATCCTGGGTCTCTGTGACTCTGTTCTACGTTCATCTCACATATCTAAGCATTTGCCAAATTTTATAATCTCTTTCTCTTTGACATTTCTCACTTCAATCTTTTCTCCACTCATACAGACATTACCCTAGATCTGGAGCTCTTCACTTCTCTCCAAGACAATTTTGATGGGCTTCTCATGAGATGCTTATGCTCCCCCCTCCAAAATCACCTCAAAGTGATACATTCTTTACCCAGTTGCAAAAGCAATTTTCTCAAAGCAGAAATCTTTATTACTCCCACTACTCATTAAAATCTAATGTTTCCCTACTACTTGGAGGGTCAGGAATAAAATCCTTTGTTTGACCATTAAAGCTCTTCATAATCTGGATTCGGGTGATGAAGTAAAAACCATGTTGAATTTAGAAACCAGAAGACCTGAGTTTAAATCTTAACTAAGTCACTTACTTGCTGTTTTAGTTGGGTGACTCTGGACAAGTCACCTAACAACTCTTTCCTCCTCTCTACAATGACTACAATGTTAGCCCCTATGTCACAGATTTGTTGTGAGGTTGATATAAAATAATATTTGTAAGGCATTTTGAAAACCTTAAAGAGCTGCATAAATATTATGCTGCTGCTGCTGCTGCTGATGATGATGACGATGATAATGGCATCAATTACAAAGACTTCCAATTTTCATAAAAAATATCCCCATATACTCCACAGGTCAGACAGAGTGGCCCTCCTTTTATTCCTCATAATCAGTGACCCATCTATGGTCTCTTTGCCATGGAAATGGAAATCCCCCATCCCTGGAATGTTCTTCCTCTTCACCTCTCTCTTAGAATCCCTGGCGTTTGTTTTGATTCAAATCAAGCATCACCTTCTGGAGGAGACCTTTTCTGATCCAACCAGATGCTAGTACTTGTTTCTATAAGGCTGCTTTCCATCTACTCTCCATACTTCTTGTATGTTTAATCTGTTTATCCCCACTCATCAGAATATAACATGCTTAAGAATTGGGACCTCCTCTTCTTCTTTTGTTTTGTACTCACAACACTTGATTCAATGGTTTGTAAATGGAAATGCACAGTCTTTAAAATATATCCAAATAATCATATGAATATTTTTAAAAGTCTAGAAAATATTCCTAATGTAATTACTTGATTTAATAAATGATTGATTTTCATTTTTTATGTCGAGCCTGGAAAGATGACAAGATCTACTCATGCAGACACATCATGATTCTAAGGTTACAAACTCAGTGATCCGAGAAAGAAAAGCCAGGTGGATAAGGGAGACCTGCTGTCAAGATTATCCTATGAACTTGATTGGATAGCCCACTAGGTTTGTCTATTATTGTAGATGCCTATACAGATGCCTATAGTGTTTATGACAAACAAGGTGCTGATTCCAACACTGAATGCAAAAAATAACTTGGATAACTTTTGAGAAGCTTTCACTGATCCCAATTTCCCCTCTTACACAAAAGCCTGTTTTTTGTAAATCCCAACATTCACCTAGCAATGCTCTAAGATTCAGAATAATGGAACATTATAAAAGTAGAGGTGACCCAAAAAGCAACAGAGAGAAGGATAGTGAGTATGAAATGCTGAAACAAGTTAATAATAATGACTTACACAGGGGTGACATAAAAAAGTGATCACCAAGAAAATACATACACAAAATATGAGATCAATCCATGCGGCCAGAGGGAAGAGTGAGTTTAGCCAAAGTGCTCCTCTGATATCTATGAGATATTAAAAAATCAGAATAAAGCCTCTGGTGCCTTGGTGATAAAATTTTTATTAAATCTATAGAAAGACATGAATAATAATTGTGTAGAGATTATAATAGTTGGAAAGACTATCTTGGAATTGATTTGGAGGATGAATACAAGCCAATGAGAGTCCAGATTCATTGAAGAAGATAATTTCTATAAAGTAAACAAACAAAACTATGTCTCAAAAATATATTTGGTCCAGATTGGTAATCACATTAGTGTGAGGAGAGCCTAGGTAATGAATTTGCTCTGCCAATCCACATTGGCAACACTTCCGCAATTGACAGACTGAGACTTGCCTGGAGCCTTGAGAGGTTTAATGACTTCCTCAGAGTCACACAACCAGGATATATCAGATGTGGGACAGAAACTTAGTTTTTTGTTTGTTTGTTTTTTTACTTTGAAGCTCACTTTTCTATCTACCAAGTGACACTGCATTGCTGCCAAATTCATAAATTCTGAAAGCCTTGGCCTCTTATGGAATGAAAATGAAAGTCCTACAAAAACTTCGCTAGACTGTGAGTCAGGAGACCATGAGTTACCTTGAACAAAATGGCTCCCTTCAAAGTGCTTTATTTGTTTCATATTTAATATCAACTTGTAGGATTAAATCCCTTTTATTTCTGCTAGTCATGATAATGAAATAGAGTTCCACAGCTGGTAATTGTCTAAGACAGAATTTGAACTCAGATCTTCCTGATTCTTAGGCTTCTGCCCTACCTACCATACCACCCGGCTACTGAGCAATCTCAGCTTTTGTATGACTGTTTAATGTTGTTTATGCAAAAGTATATGTCTGATGAAGGGAAAGAAGTGCATTGTCTCTCTCTCTGCCTTTCTACTAAGTATGATGCCTATATCAGAATTTCATCATGGCTGGTAGCCCCAATCTAGAACCACAAATTCCCAAATAAATATCCCAATAGATCATTTGAAGAGATTCTTGGTGCTTAGGAACAATGATGGGTTTGGTTTAAAGTATAGGTGTAAAATTAAATTCACATTTGTCCCTATGAATGTCTGCCATCCTTCAGTTTTATGATCACAAACTTAGAGCTGGAAGGGCCCTCTTCAGTTTCTTATTGCATTTTATCCTAGAAATAAATGAAACTCCAAGACTGCCTATTACCACAACTTCATAGCAGCAAGCACCAAGCCATCTTCTTTTTTTTTTTTTTAAGCAATTTGGGTTAAGTAACTTGCTCAAGGTTACATGGCCAGTTATTTCTGGGTGTGGTGCTGAGTATCTGAGCTCAGATTTGATCCAGGTCATCCCAACACTGGAGTCAGTGCTCTTACTCGCTGTGCTACCTGGCTGCCCCACCAAGACATCTTCTACAGTGTAAGAATCCTCACTCATAGTTCCTCTGCACACGGAATATTCACTGAAAACCACAGAAGTTATGAGCACCAAGGTGCCGCAGGGCTAAGTCTTTCATGCAAAGATTGTATTGTCCGTACCCAGTCAAACAGCACTTGGATAGCCTGTGAATGTAATTACAGTAAAATCCATTATTCCTTTTCTTCTAGGGAGCAGGAACAAAATGAGCTGGGAACAAATGCAGCTTCCTCTACAAACATTGTACTTCTGGGCCAGTCACAGGAATTTTTAAAACCTGATAAGTTAAATGGAGAAAACTGTCAGATAGGGGAATGGAGTGAATGTTGAGCATGTATTCTATGGGGGGAAGACGAATGGTCATTTCTTATAATCATATATTTGGACATGATGGCAAATACTTCCCCAAGATTATGCAATGAAAAAAGAAGAAAAAAAGAACTAGAAAGAACAACAGATTACCTGTGACAGAAAAATTACATGTGTAAACAATATGACAGAATGATTTGATTTCATTAACATAGAGAACTAAAATCTAGACAATAAAAACTAGCCCCCTCCAGTAAATGTCTGTTGCCTGAAAATTGGAAGTCTTAAGTGAAATTCATGATTCCAGCATGAATGTGAAAAGTGACCTCAAAATAAGTCATTTAATTCAACTATTTAAAATAAATTCTCTTGATGAGGAGGGAGGTTTTAAATAGCAGAACAAAATACCCTTAAGGGACAGGAACAATAGGCCAGTCCGTGGAAGTGGTGTCAGCCTAGACATAGATATTGGGTAATCCCCATTCTATTTGGGCAAAAGAAAGAAGATGAAGTATGTGGAATGTTGTGAGTCCACTTTAGACTTTGGCTTCCTGAACAAAATGCCAGTTGTTCCACCTTAGTTATGAAATTCTTGAGGTCCTATCTATGTACACATTAATATTTTCTCTGATTTACAAATGTCTGTGCCACACTGTCTTACACTGTTTTAATAGAAAGAGTAGTAAATTTATAGTCAAATCCCACCAGTGCTACTTAATCTTTATATTGCCTTTGGAAAATCATTAACTTCTCTGGTCTTTAGTTTCTACTTCCATAAAATGAGGAAGTCTGACAAATTTATATTTAAGATTCCTCCATCTCATCTAAAATGATTCCCATGCTTCTCAATTTTTCCTTGATTTTCTTTTGTGAGGCAGTCAACAATTTCCATCCCAAAACATTAGGGGAAAGTTCAATTACTTTTTTTCGCCAAATCAGGCCTGGTTTCCTTTATACTCACTCTCAATTTAGAGAACATCACTGAAGACATTGTATCTGTTATGCTAGAAAATCACAGGACATTTTTTTTTTGTTCTGAGTATATATAGAATACATTTTTTTATTATAAAATGGAGATGATGAGGTCTTCAATTTCCATTTGTTAACATGCACCCTGGCAGGGAATGGATTGATCCATGAATGTCCATGAAAATGTAGTTGAAAGGAGAAATCCTTAAGAATAACAGTGAGGAAATGGATATTGACCAATGACTAGTTGAGTTTATCAAATGAACCCAGAAAACGTCATTGGACTAGAAAGCGCTGATTATGGCCTTCCTTGAGGTATGCTCCAAATCCCTCCATTCCCAGCACCAACTGTCCCCAATCCTAAAATATCACTTATTTAGCATATCACACCCTATTACTTAAGGAAATGTCTAGGGGCAGAGCCAATATGGTTGCCTAAAAGCAGGAAATTCCGTGAGCTTCCCCAACAACCTCAAACACCTGACTTTATATGACTTTAAACAAATTTTAGAGCTACAGAACCCACAAAGTAACAGAGAGAAACGAAGCTCCCATTGAAGGCAGTACAGCAGGTCGACAGGAAGGGCAGCTCTGTGCATTGCAGAAGATAGTCCTGCATGAGCCACGCAGCTTTCACCTCAGGGAGGCCCCAAACAACAGCTGCTGGAGCAGACTTCAGGAGAGTGAATCACCAGCAGCTGTAGCAGTTTCCCCAACCCCTCAAACCATAAAAGCCAAAGAGCAACTAAAAGGTCAGTTGGGAACTCTGTTGGAAAGGAAGGGAGTGGTCAGGCCCCAGCCTGCAGGGTGAGAGATGGCAGAATCATGGTGCCTACAGATGCTTACCCCAAGGCTGCCTCCAGAGTTCATGGCCTGCAGATCTTAGGGGGACGAAGAAACCTTTCAGAGGATAATTGTTCTTGCTTTAAAATGCTTGGTTTTGGATTGCTGTCTTAGGTGGAGGTCCTGGGGTGTGTGGCCAGAGGGCCAGAACTTGTGGGACTTGCAGAGAGGGCACCACCCTCTGGCAGCTGCAAAAATCCCAGGGATTTGTGACAAAGCCCTCCTCTCTGGAAGCAGAGTTCTACCATGGCAAAGAGTTCAAAAGTCAAGTAATTGAATGGCAATTTGAGCAAGCAGAGGAAGCAAAGAAAGTAGAGCAATCAGACCTTAGATTCTTTTTTGGGGGACAAAAAGGATCAAAAAATGGAACAGGAGGATTAACATGAAGTCAGAACTCCTGCATCAAAAGCTTTCAAGAGAAATATGAACTACTTACAGGCCATAGAGGAGCTCAAGAAGGATTTTGAAAATCAGGTAAGAGAAGCAATGGAAAAACTGGGAAGAGAAATGAAAATGATGCAAGAAAATCATGAAAAGCAAGTCAACAACCTGACTGAAGAATATAACACCTTAAAAATAGACTAACTCAAATGGCAAAAGAGGCCAAGAAAGACAGTGAGGAGAAGAAGGACTTAAAGAGCCAAATTTGCCAGATGGAAAAGGAATTTCAAAAGCTCACTGAAGAGAATAATACCTTCAGAATTAGATTGGAGAAAAAGGAAGCTAATGACTTTATGAGAAATCAAGATACTATAAAACCAGTCCAAAGAAATGAAAAAAATAGAACACAATGTGAAATATCACATTGGTAAAACTACTGACCTCCAAAATAGATTCAGGATAGATCATTTAAAAATTTTTGGATGATCTGAAAGCCATGATTGAAAAAAAGAACATAGAAATCATCCTTCAAGAAATTCTCAAGGGAAATTGCCCTGATATTTTAGAACCAGAGGGCAAAATAGAAATCTAAAGAATTCATTTATCACCTCTTGAAAAAGATTCCTAAAAGAAAACTCTTAGGAATATCATAGCCAAATTCCAGAGTTTCCAGATCAAGGAGAAAAGAATAATCCAGGAAGGAACAGTTTTATTATTGTGGAAACACAATCAGGATAACCCAAGATCTAGCAGCTTCTACAATAATGGATCAAAGAGCTTTGAAAATATGATATTCCAGAGATCAAAGGAAGTAGGATTAAAACCAAGAATCACCTACCCAGCAAAACAGTATAATGTTTCAATGGAAAATATTGTCATTCAAGGAAATAGAGGACTTTCACGCATTCTTGATGAAAAAATCAGAGTTGAATTAAAAAAATTGATCTTCAAATACAGGAAGCAAGGGAAGCATGGTAAGGCAAACAGGGAAAAGAAACCATAAGAGACTTAATAAAGTTGAACTATTTACATTTCTCCATGGGAAAAAATATAATTGTAACTCATGAGACTTTTCTCAGTATGAGGATAGTTGAAGGGAATACATATGTATATATGTATACATATATATGTTTATATAGGTGGTTATATGTGCATATAAATACATATGTGATTGTATATATGTGTACATGTATAAGTAGGCAGAGAGCACAGGATCAGTTGAATAGGAAAGGTTGATATCTAAAACAATTAAATTAAGAGACAAGAGAGGAATATAAAGAGAGGAGATAGGGAGAGACAGAATAGGGTAAATTATCTCATATAAAAGAGGCAAGAGAAAACTGTTGCAATGGAGGGGAAGAACAAGAAGGCAAAGGGGAATGGGTCAACCTTACTCTCATTGAATTTGGCTTAAGGAGGGAATAACATACACACTAAATTCGGTATCTTACCCTACAGGAAAGTAGGGGGGAAGGGGATAAGAGGGGGATGATAGAAGGGAGGGAAGATTGGTGGGGGGAGGGTAGTTAGAAGCACACACTTTTGAAAAGGGAAAGGGTCAAAGTAGAAAATGGAATAATTGGGGGTGGGTTAGGATGGAGGGTAATATAGTCAGTCTTTCACAATATATCTACTATGGAAATGTTTTGAATAGCTATCCATGTACAACCTTTATTGAATTGTTTATCTTCCCACTAGGGGTAGGTGACGAGGGAAGAAGGGAGAAATGAAAGTTTTAAAATCAAATGTTAAAAATTATCATCATCATCATCATCATCATTTTTACATGCAACTGGGAAATAAGATATACAGGCACTAGGGTATAGAGATCCATCTTGCCCTACTGGAAGGCTAGAGGGGGCATGGGGAAGGATAGAGGAGACAGCAGATTTGGGGAAGGGGTATTCAATGGGATCACTGTTTTAGGGTGATTGGTGGGGGAAAGATGGGGAGAAAATCTGTAACTCAAAACCTTGTTGAGATGAATGTTGAAAACTAAAATTAAACAAAAAAGAAAAAGAAAAGAAAATATCAACACATTTGGCCTCTTGGGAATGCTCTTAATTTCCTGTTTTAATGCTTAATTGATATTCCTTAAATACATGTCTATCCCTATTCAATTCCTTGTTGAAGAAGGTCCAGTGGCTTCTTATTGTATATAGACTCCAGCCAGTTGGTCAATAAACATATATTATAGACCAGCAATGTACCAGCTTTCAAGCCACATTCCTGTGATTGTTATATAAAGACCTAAAAAACTTGTCTCCCCCCTACCTTTCATAGAGACATATGTCTCACATTTCAAATTCTAAACTTCATCCAAATTAATCTTCTTGCTGTTTCTCACCCACAACATTCCATCTCCATACTTTTGCATAGGCTGTGCCTGATACTTGAAATACACTTCCCTCTCTCCTCCTCCTCTTAGAATCTTTAGCTTCCTACAAAGTTCACTTTAAACCTCATCTCCTCCATGTAAATATTCTTGATACATCTCAGCTCCCAGAGATAAAAACCCTAGGATGCAAAGCCTCCTTTATTTTATATCTATTTCATTTACTTATTTTTAGCTGTCCAAGATTTTAGGAAACTGCCCAGCACAGCATATGTATCTGGTATTTTTTTTTATTAATTGATCATAAACCATGAAGACATGGGATCAGAGGATGAGATGGATAAATAATGTCATGGAAGCAATGACCATGAGCTTGGACAGACTTTGGGAGATAGTGGGAGACAAAAGGACCTGGTGTGCTATGGTTTATGGAGTCACAAAAAGCTGGACATGACTGAACAACTGAACAACTATGTGTGTGTACGTGTGTGTGTGTGTGTGTGTGTGTGTGTGTATTCTTGGTGGCAATATGAAGTTTATGAAGTTCATGTTTTCTCTGAATAATGTTTTTAAATGTATACAAATTGTACATAAGAATATAAAGGAAAATCAGTTACATTGGCATGAAGAAGTATTTTTTCTTCTAAGTTCATAGATACACCCCTAACATTATTTCATGGATTGTCAGTGGTTCCATGTACCCTAAGCTAATAATCCCTTGTCTACTTGTGAGACAAAACATGAAGGGTATATTGGAAGTGCCTCAGAACCAAGAGTCAAACATAGTGATTGATGAATTGTTCTCCTTCCCTCTTGCTTTCATACACATTTATTGATGAAACATTTTTTTATTACTACAGAAGACACTGTTATAGGACCGCAGGACCATGTATTTTAATTTGGAGGGACCTCAGAAGCATAATTCTACTTCTAATATTAATTGATAAGGAATCTGAGAGAAGGTATATGAGTTGCATATGGTCAAATTGCTTTGAATTTGCCAAGTAGGACCCTCTGATTCCTGACAAAGTAGACACTTGAGCTTGTGCTTACTATGAAAAATCATTTCATCATTTCCAAATCAGCAGTTATAAAATAAGTTGTTTCTTGAAGATCAGGGATACCTTGAAGGCCAGAGCAGCTGTGTTTGTATTCTGACTCTTCTAAGTTTGACCTATGTGACTCTGAGAATGTTATCAAATTTCAATTCAGTAAGGACTTAGGAAGTCCCAAATATATGCCAAGCATTCTGCTAGTGCTTGGTGATATAATGACAAAAATGAAACATTCCAGTCCCTGAATTTGCTTATATTCTATTGATCAATTGGGTGGGTGGGGATAAGACTTGCACAATATAAATAAATATAAAATATATATATAAATACTTAACAACATTGGGAGAGAAAAAGAAGAAATTTGAGGGGTGGGAAGAGAATCTTATCCTCAGAAGGACTTGAAATGAGCCTTGAAAGGAGCTCAGGATTCCAGGAAAAAGTCCCTTCCCATCTAAGAACCTCAGCTGGCTCATTGTGAAAATGATGGGTTATATTTGATGGTGTATAAAGTTACCTTCTGCTATAAGATTCTGAAATTAAAAGTAAGAATACCAAGTAGAATTTGGCTATGGGATCTTAGACCTAGAAGGTGCCTCTGAGGTTTCTGGTCCAAGCCCATGATTTTACAAATAATTGGAAGGAGTCACAACAAAGTTAAATGACTTTCTCTAAGTCACAAAATTAGAAATTATCAGAGGTTGGATTTATACCCATATTCCTGCTCAGTGTGAGTGTGGAACAGAAGTAGTTATATCAAGTAGTATAAGAGGGGAAAAGAGAGGAGTGTTACTTCTACCATTGTACAGGTATGGAGAGATGGTATTCAACCTACAAGTTCAGGAGGCAAGAAATAAGTGGAAAGGCATTCCATACCAAATAATAGTATGTGCAGAACCCAGAAGATAGTAGATACAAGGATATAGAATATATTTGAAGAAAGATGAGATTGGCTGAAAAAGAGAGGATATGTCAGAGTAACAGGACAGGAGATGATGGACAGGGGTCTTTAATGGCAAAGTCATAGAAGGTCTGACCTGCCAGAATATGAGTTTTCTTTTTAACTTAGTAGTTCTCAGGAAGTCATTGCACATTTTACAGCCAGAAAGATATGTTGTTCTAGCAACACTGTTACACATTCAACACTCACAACATGGCAAGTGACACAACGGAAAGAAACCAGATGGGCCTGGGATTTCCCTGGAGAGAGGTCAATGGTGGCCAGTTCCTCAATGGTCTCCAAATTGAGTTATTCTTTACCTGTAATTCTCAATTGTTTAGTATTCAGTGGTTTCGTGAATCGAATGGTGAACCAAAGGAAAAGACTTAGTTTTGAATTCTGCATGTAACAGGAGGAGAAGAAAGAAATCCTACCATCTGTTTAGCTTACTATTTTAGGTATTTTTCTTTCCAAAAAAGCACCATTTTCCCTACCTGATGAAGGAGTACAAGAGCTGTCATTGCCTGGTAAATTTTAACACATGAGACAAAGACCATTACGGTGAGAGAGATGGTGGTTATTGATCTGGGAGTTGGGGAAGGCTTCCTGGAAGAGGTGGAATTTGAGTTGGGCTTTCATGATCTCATAGGAATTCATCAAAGTTATAAGGGAGGGGAGATGGTCATTCTGGCCATTGGTAATAGCTTATACAAAGTTATACAAGGCACATAGCACTTTGAGGGGACAAAAAGTCAAGGAATTTGGTTGAAATATAGTGTATGGAAGGAGAAAATATCAAATAATGCTGATGGCAACTGGTCAGAATCCTTAACGGTAGAGATGTGGCAGAAGTAGAGACAACAGTGGGGAGAGCCATATCCTGAGACACTGAGTAGAGGTCCTAGCTATTCTGCTTTCTATTTATGTGATCTTGGGCAACTCCCTTAATTGTTCTAGGTCTCAACTCCTCATATATAAAATGAAATAGACAACTAAATAAAGCAAGTTCATCATCCTTCCCACATGTGCTTCATAGAGTCCCTTTGTCCCTTCAAGACAGAGCTTGAGTATTGTCATTTACACAAAGCCCAAATGAGATAGTATGTAAAGTGTTGGACTTGGAGACAGCAAGACTTGGGTTCAAATACTGCCTAGCTGTGTGGACCCTGGGCAAGTCACAATTTCCCTATGCCTCAGATTCCTGTTTTGTAAAACTGCATAATAACAGTACCTAGCTCCCAGAGTTATTGTGAAGACCAAATGAGACAATGCATGTAAACACTTTGCAAAGTTTCAATTGTAATATAAAATTTATTTTTTATTAGTGGCAGTTATAATTTTAGTAGTAGTAGCAGCTGCAGTAACAGTAATGCTGATCTCCATAGTGCTACCTTGTATTCAACACCTTATATTGTTTTTATTTTGTATATAATCATTAAAGTACATGTTGCTTACTGCCTATGGGATCCAAGTTTGTTGATGGTAGTGATTATGTCATTCTTTGCATTCATATCCCTAGAGCCTAACACTACTTGGTACATTTATAGCCTCTTACAAAATGGCTATTGATTGATTGAGGGGGAGGGCAGTTGGGGGTTCAATGGATAGAGTATTGACCCTGTAGTTAGGAAGATCAGAGTCTAAATCCAGCCTTAGACACTAACTAGCTGTGTGATCCTGGGCAAGTCACTGTTATAGGAATGGGAATTTAAGATCTTCCCTGCCCCTAGGCCCTTTCATAGGCTTAAGTAACTTTGAGAACCTTCCTTGATTTGAAAATATACTCTGTGCCCTAATAGGCTGAATGTGGTCACCTGGAGCCTGTGGTAGGAGGCTTATTTTTCAGGAATGGCCACACCTTGGGGCTCTGTGATTGGGCAGTGGGTCAAGAGGGTTATATACCCTGATGTGAGATTTTTTTTTTGGGCGCACTTTGAGAATAGTTATGTGATTTGACCAGATGAGACTCTGGCCATTGTTCTCCCCCCCAGCCCCCGCCAGCTTTGAAAACCCAGATATTGATGCTTCCCTCTCTGGTAACTGACTAGGTCAACACAGATGGAAGCCTGTCTGCTGAACAATTTCTATGTATTTGTTGTCTGCTTGTAACTTGTTTGTATTCTCTGAAGTTCGGGGTGCTGATCTTTTTCCCCTGAACTAAGTAAATGACATATATTTGATTAAAGCAAGATTGTTAACCCATTTTGAGTTGCTTTCCTTTAGAAAAGCAGATCTAAGAACCTATGTGGGCAGCCACCCTGGGTATGCTGGTGTGCTTGCTGCTACAGTCACTTAACTCTGCCTCAGTTCCACACCTGTAAAATGAGCTGGAAAAGAAAATGGCAAACCACTCCAGTATCTTTGCCAAGAAAATCCCAAATAGTTTCATAAAGACTCAGGTATGACTGAAAACAACTGAAGGGTACTGATTGATTGCTTGGAATTCCTAATCTTCAGAGTATCAAAGACAGGATAAACAAACTGGGATAGCATGTTTGATCAAAGACAGGGCCAGGGATTCCCAGATATTTGGTCACAGAAATGGATTTTGCTTTTGGATCCAGCCTCTATCTCAATAGCCAGAAGTAGCAGTAACTTCCCTTGCTTCTCAGCACTGCCACAGTATATTTCTCTAGGACATAATGAAATTAACAGTTATGGTCTGCTTCCTGGGGAAGCCCCAGGAATGCTTGTGCAGCTCTCTTATGCACTCCTTGAAAATTTTAATCCTAAAATCTTTAGGAATAAACAACCTGAAACCCCTAAAAGCCTCAGCAGAGGATGACACAGGGATTTCAGAATTCTTTGGACATGTGCCAAGCATAAGGATGCAATCATGGAGAGTAATTTTCTGAGGTTACTCCAAGAAAAAAAAATCATAACAGAAAGACCTTACAGCAAGTATTTGTGAGATGACCCAGTGATCAATAGTGACAGGCTAAAGCTGGCCAAATCCTTTTCACTCAGCTGCTTTCATGGGCAGAGTCTGCTCCTTTTTCGGTACAAGTCTTTCATTTTGCATTATTTCTGACACTTGCATGGCAGATGATGTCTCTGAATTTCACATATCCTGATCTAGGGCCAGTAGATACCTTTTCAATATCAGGGGAAAATGTGCAGGATTGGGCCATTCCACAAAATCACTTTCCAAACAGAAAGGTACAAGGCTTTCTCTAAGCCCATGACCCCAGGAATAACACTACTCAGTATGATTCTAAGTGGAACGACAAGGACATGAGGTATAGATACTGCCTGATTTCTCAATTAGGATTCAATGAAGTAGTCAGTTATTAATTTTTAGAACTTTATTATATATCAATACCAAAGCACTGTAATAGGCACTGAGAATACAAAGACAAAAGTGAAACATGCCTTTCCATCAAGGATCTTAACAGTCATGAAATGTTAGGAAAAAATGTTTCCCTTTTCTGGACCTCAGTTTCCTCATCTATAAATTGCATTCAATAAGATACCATCTGCCACTCAAGAAAGTGAGCATAATATTTTAAGGTGCTTTTAGAAATACACAATGAAGTATAATCTGTCTCTTTTAAGTCCATTTAATGACCTATTTCACCAAATATTTCTGAGGTGGAGGCCTCATGAGGTAAATAAAATCTTGAGAGGAACAACTAAAAATCTCAGTACCATTTTTTGTATTTTGGTTTTCCTGAAAATTGCTATCTCTGGGGATAGAGCCAATATTTTGGAAAGAATGAGCATTTCTACTAAGCTTTCCAAAAACATTTGTCTAAAGAATTTCAAATACTCAAATTAAAAAAAAATACTAAATACTCAAATAAACAAATGAAAAGAGTCATACCATCTCACTTTTCAGTGAGAAAGAGAGAAAATGCATGGAGCAAACAGCAGGGGCTGTGGAGCCTGAAGGCAGCAAGCAGCACCACCAAAAGCAGCAGTAGCAGTGGCAACAAGGGCAACTAGGGGATTCAACGCCTAGCTGGAAAGATATTACAGAGAACCCCCATGGTAACCCTGGGCACAATTATATTGTTCCTTCACCTGTTACCCAGTTCTTGGTTGCAACTCCATGGCCAACAGCAGCAGTTGGCCTTCAATTGTGATGAAGAAGAGGCCCTAACTGGGATTGGACCAGAACACAGACTAAGAGAAGAGTGATTATAACTCTCTCCAGATGATGCCATCTTTAAAGCACTAAAAATCTATAAGCCCCCAGATCTAGCCCCAGGAGCTCAGGGTAGCCATCCTCACCAGAGTTAAGAAAACACCAATTCTAACATAAAGCTCAAAGTTAAGAAATAACCTTGGAAAAGGAACAAGCAACAATAACAATGATGACAACAAAGCCTGACCATAAAAAAAAAAAAAAACTATTCTATGGAGAGAGGAAGCTCAAAACACCAGCTCAGAAGAAAGTATCTTGAAAACATCAGCAAACAAAGCCTCCCAAAATGTACATTGCATGCAAACCCAACAAGAATTCCTTGTAGAAATATATAAAGAAATTTTTAAAAAGAGAAATATATTATTTGAAAAACTAGGTAAGAACAGTAGAAGAAAAACTGAGAAAAGAAATGAGAGTAATGTAAGGAAATTACACAAAATATTAACAGTTTGTCAAATTAGGTACAACTCCTCACTGAGGAAAACAAATCCTTAAAGATCAGAATTGTTAAAGTGAAGATAATTCCATGAAATATCAAGAAACAACAAGAGAATGAAAAATGGAATAAAATATGAAATATCACATTTGAAAAACAACTTATCTGAAAAAAATCAATCAGAGAAAGATAATTTAAGAACTGAACTACAGGATAACTTTAAGCCCATTATAAAAAAGAGCCTAAATATGATATTTCAAGACATCCTAAAGGAAAAAATAAAGCTGACCTGGTGTCTTCAAACCAGAGGGCAAAGTAGAGATATAAACAATCCACTGAAAATTCCCAGGAATCTTGTAGTCAAATTCTAGCATTCCCCAATAAAGGAGATAATAGTGTAAGCAGATAGAAAGAAACCATTTTAAACACATTGGAGCTGAAGTTAGAATTACATAAAAGTTATAATCTATCATTTAAAGAAGTAGAGGGTTTGGAATATGATATCTAGATGTCAAAGGATCTAGGATTAATGGGCAAAACTAAATATTATCCTTCAGGGGGAGAATGAATATTTAATGAAATAGAGAACTTTCAAGCTTTCCTGATGAAAAGAACAGAGTTGACTAGAAAATCTGACATTCAAACACAAAACACAGGAGAAGCTCAAAAAGGTAAACATTAAGGAGAAATCATAAGGGACTTCACAAGGTTAAATTGTTTACATTCCTATATGGGAAGATGATACATGTAACTCCTAATAACTACTATTATTAGAGCAGTTAGAAGCAGTCTACATAGACAAAGGACATGTGCTTGAGACATGCTGTTAGGATGATCTCAGATAAAAAGAAAACAAAAAGTAGAAGGGTGAGACAAAAGGTTGAACCAGAAGAATGGAGAAGGGAAAGGAAAAATTAGGGAAATTATTTCACATATGAGTAATGCCAGAGAGAATTTTTACAATAAAGGGGGCAATGAAGAAAAGTTGTCAACGCTTGAACTTCACTCACATCTGAACTGGTTGAAAAAGGAAACAATGCATGCACACACACACACAAATGCACATGTACACACATGCACATGTACACACACATACACACACACTAGGTTAGATATAGAAGTTCATCTTACCCAACAGGTAATTAGGAAGAGAAGATGCTTGGAGAAACGAGCAAGGGAGTAAAAGAGAGGACAACATTTTTTTTTGATCGGGGTGGGGCCTGGGTAAATTACAAAAAAAATAAGTGGAAGAGAATGGCATGGAGGGAAATACAGAATTAGCAGTCTTATCTCTGAATGTAAATGGGATGAACTCACTTATAATGAAAGAGGATAAAAGAATGGATCAGAAAGCAAAACCCAACAATATGTTGCTTACAAGAGATGCACTAGAAAAACTAAGACACAGAATTAAAATTGGGTACTAGAGAAGAATCTATTATGTTTCAGCTGAAGTGAAAAAAAAACCAAGGTTAGAAATCATGATCTTATATAAAGTAAAAGCAAAACTAGATATAATTAAAAGAGATATTCAGGGAACCTACATTGTTCTAAAAGGTACCATAGACAATATAGTAACATCAGCACAGAACACATATTTGCTCAGTAGCATTTATATAATTGAAGACAAAGTTAAAAGAATTACAGGAAGAAATAGACATTGAAATCATACTAATAATTTTAATCTAGATCTACCTGAGACCCAGATAAATCTAACCATAAAATAAATAAGGAAGAAGTTAAGGAAATGGATAAAATTTTAGAAAATTTGGAGATTGTATATATCTGGATAATACTGAGTGGGAATCAAAAATAAAATACCTTTGTCTCAAAAATTTTCCAAAAGAAAAAAAAGGAAATTGCTATATCTTTTGTCATTCTTTTAATATCTGACTCTGTTAACTCTCCCTTGCCACCATTTGGAATAAATGAATCATTATCTACTCCATACTACTGGATTTCTTATACAGACCATTGATATGTTTATGATGTCAACAATAGTCAGAAAAAATAACCAGCATGTTGTATGGGCATACTGAGTTGTACAAGATACTAAGTATGAATGAGATGTCATAAAAATCATCGGAAGCACTGACCATATCAGTGATATCACAGATGCATTAGATTCTTGTAGTATATCTGGGTATCAAGGTATGGCCCCTTCTACCTTAATGTTCCCAACTTCCCTATACCATGACTACAATGTTTTTTGTGTTATTACCTTAAATCACTGTAGCTCAATGAATATCTAAAAAGCACATTGTTTCTGACTCTTTCTGCCTAGACCCTGAAGGCCTTCCTTTGCAGACAAAACAATCAGCAGATAGTGCTTTTTCCTTTTGATATTTTCCCCCATTCTTATTGAGGATGTCAGTGTTCCATTTGTATTATTCACCAGTATATGCCAGACTAACGGTAGAGCAGGAATGCTTTTACATTAATTAATCACTACATGAACCCTATCCAAACCCCAGAAGTCCAAAACCCTGTTTCCTTTGGCAATGGATTAGCATATTAAAATACCATCTAATTGCCTTAAATTCACCCCCCTTCATCTGTACTAGGGATCGCCATCTTAGGCAATATTCTATGTGGTACACCTAGAACATTCCATAGCACAGACCAGTTTAGCTGAAGAAGATAAAGGGATTTTTTCCCACTCCAGCTTCTGAAGAGTCAAAAAAATGATATTTTTGTTCAGATGGTCATTCAGTTAATTAAGACAATAGAGACCAGTTTTTTAACTGCTCCAAGAAGCATTTCAGGTACCCAGCATCTTAAAGATAACATCTTCCTTTTATCCATTGCAATGGAAGATATTTTCCTTCCATGTAGCTAAAGGGCAGTTTCTATTACACTCCTTGCTGCTCACAGGACTCATTCCTCAGTACTCAACCTTGACTTTCAAGTCACTCTATAGCCACCACTACCTTTCTCTGATGAAGCATGAATCAAAGACCATTGTCAGCAGGTCAGAAAGCAACAAAAAAAGAAGATAAGGGTTTTACATTAAAAAAAAAATCAAATATTCTTTACTGGACTAAAAAATACTTATAAGTAAAAACAAAGTAAAATAAATCAGTATTAACAGTTTAAAACCACATCAATTCATGCATTTCCCTAGCTCTTATATAGTCTTTTCTGTTCCCTTTTTTCACATTTAGGAGTAAGTGTGGTACAGTGGATATCACTCTGGCTCAGTCAGAAGAGGCCTAGGTTCGAATCTGACCCTCAATTTCTACATCTATAAAAACAGAGACTTGGAAATAGACTTGCTTGAGGAACTCCAACTTGTTAGATACTTTAAAACAGAGATTACTTTGGTGCATATGGATTGGACTGGATGGCTGCTGAGATTGCTATCAACTTTCCAATTCTGTGATAATATGATAATGAATCTCTGATTTCTCTTTCAATTGTGTGATTCAAATATTAAAATTAGTTTAGGATGGTGCTACAAATGCTATAAAAATAAAGAAAAAATATATACACACATATATATGTATGGATGTGTGCATGTGTATGTATGCATATGTTTATATGCACATATATAATATTCCTATATATATATAAATACAGATAGATAGATAGATTTCCCTTAAATCATACCAAAACATTACCCAGTTATGTGCAAGAATATTAACTTTTTTTTTTCATTTTGAGTTCCAAATTTTCTCCCTCCCTTCTATCCACGCACCTGTGTTTAGGAAACCAAGGAATTTGAGAGAGACTATACATGCGAAATGCTTCAAAATATATTTCTATATTGCCTACTTCCATGTTTCACAAGAAAACACAGACAAAAAATAGATCAAGAAAATAAAGTTAAAAAGTAAGCTTCAATCTGAATTAATAATTGTTCAGTTCTCTCTATGAAGGGACAGAGATGTTTATGATGGGTGCTTTGGAACTGACTTGGATTGTTGTCTTGATCACAGTATTTAAGTCTTCCACAATAGATCTTCATTACATTATTGCTCCTACTGAGCACAATGTTCTCCTGTTTAAACTCACTTCACTTTTCATGGATTTATACGATTTCCCAGGTTTTGCTGAAACCATTCTGATCATCATTTCTTATCATAATTGCATTCCTTCACAATCATACACCACAACTTGTTCAGCCATTCGTCAGTTGATAGAAATCCCCTCAATTTCCAACCACAAAAGAG